>NW_010117931.1:5892-61999 GCF_000699245.1 Pterocles gutturalis
GGCCTGTGTGTAGTAACATTGAGGAAGACTGGTAACATCGTACTCTGCTGTATGTAAGCCCCAGTGCTACCTTTTTCACATCTTGTGGCTACAATTAATACTAGGAGACTTTGCTGCTGACAGGTTTTGTGGGGAAGGATATCGTACAGGCAATAGCAAGTAAAAAAGTCAGTCTGCTTGTTGGTGTATTTAAACAGCAAAGTGGAATTATTCATTTAGAATCAATGGTGTTGAGCCCTCAAACTCTCTGCTAAGTGCAAAAAAAAAGTTTTGCTTAGTCATAGTTGTGATTTCAGTGGGTGTTGGGTGATTTCAGTTTACTATCCAGTAATAAAATTAATTTTAGCAACTAGTGACCAGAAGAAGGTAATGAATTGCAGTTATTGAAAACCTGGTCTGGATCTTTGTGTCATTTTGCATACATCACTTCTAATTCTGAAGGAACAGATAATACAGTTTATATTGCAGAGATGTTAATTTTGTCCCAGTATGGGCTACTAAGATGGTTAAGATCTTTTGTTTTGGGTGGCATTACTTGAGCAAAATCACATTTTACCTCTCCTGCCACAGTTAATGGGTGTGGGTAAAAGATTTTGGTCTTGATCCTAAGAAGCAATAATTTTAATGTTAATTTTTAAATGATCTCCTATTTGTTATCCAATAATGGGTTTATCTACATTTTTTGTTTTTTTGTTAGTGTTCAGTGTATTTCAGTATTAGTGGAGCTGCTTGTTTGCCAGATTATATCTGTGGTCCCCATTCACTGTGTGAACTAATGGTGGTCTCTGCTAAAGAAATGGAGTTGTAAAATGTAGCACTGAGAGAAATGTAATTTATCAGGGGAAGCAATGCAAGTACTTTTAATATTTGCCATGAAAAAAATGACAAAAAGGCACACTAAAAAACATGTTGTCTGTATCAGCCATGTTCTTTCTGAGCCCTGGGCAAATGCAAGTGCTGTTCTGGAGCTTCCCAGTGATGACCTTTCCCTGTCTCTTCGCCTCGTGAACTATTATTACTGCTCAAATCTTCAATTACTCGTAGTAGTGACCTTTCCTCAGTGCACCCTAGAAGAAAAGCCCTACATCATTGCAATCATGGCATTAGTAATCAGATAAGTTAATAGTATTTTCACCACAAAGCAATTCCTTTCTTTAGTGGTGGACAGGCTCAGGACTAATTAAATGCAAAAAAAAAAAAGTAATAATTTTTTTTTTTAATAAATGCAGAAAGGACAAAGTACACCCTCTACATAGTGAAAAATAGTATCATACAGCACAGCATTTTTGTTCTATTCTGCCTATTTAGTGTGTCAATCCATACATATTGAAGGGTAATTGAGCACTAATATGTACTGTCATTGAGGCTTCAGGGGAAAATCTTTGCTACAAGTTTAGTACTAACGTTTTCCTTTTTTGAATGAAAAATCTATTCCATGGTGAATTATTCTGGCTAGGGTCATATTTCAATATACAAAATCAGTGTGCATGAATAATGATTGAAAGAAGGAGTAATTCTGAGATGAGGAAGTGTTTACACCATAAGGTAACACTTGTGAGAAATCTTTCCTTACTTTACTTTGGAAACTTTTCATGTAAGAGATTGCACAGTCCTCCAGTTAACCGCTGCAGGGATTTCCTTTGTCATCTTTAAAACTGTTAGTTTGGATTACAGTAAAGCCTGGTTTCCTCACTAGGGATCGGTGCTTCATTGCACCAGGCTTTCTACATGCACACAATTAAAAAAATAAATCTGTTCTCAAGAGTTTACAGTATTACAAAAACATCAGGCACCTGTTACATTCAGAAAACATAAAAGATGGAGTAAAGGAAGAAGATCAAGGCTCAGTACTTATTATGCTGTCATATATTTTTCTCACTTTCTCTCTTGGGAGAAATAACCCATTTAGTATTATGTGCCCTTATAATATTATTTTGGATCACAATTATTTACTTTCCTTTCATAGCTAAACTACTATTCCAAGCAATTCTTCATAAACCATCACAGGTTCTGATGTCTTGATAAAATGCCTTTCTCAATTAAGAACATTCTGGATGTGCCGAGAATCCAAGGAGAAAGAGGACGTGGCTGAACATACTCCACCCCTGAAAAGCTCTGAATAGAGGAAACAAGATGGAGCAAATCCTGTGCCTCTTACCTCCTGTCCCTTTACCTCTCTCCTGGTCACCACACCAGGAGGGAGGGAGATGAGGAATGGCTGAGTGTGCTAGAAGAAGGGAAGTGGACGGCACCCATGGAAAAAAGGGGGAGACTGGAGATCCAGAAATTGCCAGAAATCAACAATGATAAAAAGAGAAGAGACAGGCTGTTTACCTACATGAGTGAAAGGAGAGGGCACGGGCAGGAAGAGTAGTGCCTGAGCACAGCATGCACGTGCTTGGGAGGGACAGAAAGGGCTGACCGCATTCTGGTGGTGGAACAATGCTTTCTTGGAGAGTAGAAGACAATGGAATCCAGAGTTAGGAAAAATACTTGTCGTAAAGAGAATGGAGGAGTTTGGAACAGAAAAAAAAGCAAATTAAAAAAGGGGATAAAAATGAAAATTTAAAAAGTAGGTCCAGGGAATATCCAAGTTTATTGTCTAAGTGAATGCCAAAATAAAATTAAAGAAACAGTAGCTGATTTTTCACATGCAATTGATAGATTTTGTGTGATGAGTAATGCTTACATTACATGTGTATGTACACCTATGGCACCTGTGTAACCACAGAGATTGGGAAACCAAGAGGAAATCTGCTTAAAACCTGTGATGTGCTTAAAGTACATTTTCCCCATTTTTTTTTTTTTTGTGTCATTCTAGACTTGTCAGGCATACATGTACAGCAGATAAGGATGTGTTGGACAGACCATAGCTTTAGGAAACCGAAAAAAATTTCTCTCACATCTATTATTGAGAATAATATGTTTCTCTCAATCAGATGACTTCTCCATTCATTTTTCTGCACAAAACCCATATTTGACTCTTCTTACCAACCAGTTCATTCCTCATTGTTGTTGTGCACTATCTTGATTTGTTTCAGTTAGAGCTATCCCCCTTGTGTGAGCTCAGCACTTTTAAAATATAATTCTTAGACCCAATTTCTTAACCCTACTATAAGAAAATAACCAGGTGCTCTCTGTTTAGAGCCCTTCCCAGGTGGTGTTAAAGACCCAGCGAGGCCCATCAGGCATGCCCAGTGCTGGCTTACCCAGGTGTTTCCATTTTTGTTCCTCTCATTATCAGAGTTCAGCAGTTCTTACCCCTCAAGCTCTCCTTACTCAGATAACAACTACATCTGAAAGAAACAGGTAACTGTGGAGTGAGCTTTCATTCTAGACTACTAAAAATGCTAATGATCATGGTTGTATTTTGATTAAAGCAACACATACTGGCTAAAACTTTGTGATGTAGTGAGGTTGTTATCACCTGTGAAGTGAAGAGACATTAGGTGCTCACATGGCAGTTGAATGAAGAACGTGAAAGGAAGAAGCAGAGAACCTTCAACAGCAGAAAGGATTTAAGAGGTTTGTGTTTTCACAGTTTCTGTTTGATAGGTATAGAAGAAACTTATCTTTTTTTGCCTATTGTTTTTTTTCCTTGTTTAAATTATTATAAGGCAATTTTTTATAAAGAGCAGCTATGGCCTATGTTTTATCTTGGTTAGAAAAAATGTTTACAGATTTTGGGCATTCTTAGAAGAGGTTTTTAATGTAAAATCATTATGAGTTGATTAATTGGGGGAAAGTGTAGAGAAACAATATAATCTATGTGATAACTGGGTTTTAAAAAAATATTTTCCTGATAAATGAATTACTGCAGCTCTTTCTAAATGAAGTTCAAGTGATTTCAGCTGGTGCCTTGACTGTTGAAACCTTTAGAGGCACCTCTTATAAATCTAGACAAACAGTATATTCCAGTGTGGTTTAAATTCTCCTATTTTGGTCTTAGGAGAACAGCACTGCTGTGTACCTGATGACAGGAGGAAAGGAATAGCTATGTTAGTGTCTCGTGAGAAGAATATCTTGACAAAGACATTTAAACTTTTCAGTTCTGTTCCTGCAACAGTGGTTTGTGATTACATTGTGCTGGCTGTCTGAGAAACAGTACCAGAGATATAGGGTAGAGGGAAAAGAAAAGGAGGTAGAAGGTTTTGCGAGGACCTACAGAATCTGTTTTCCTGGCAAGTTAACCAAGAATGCACCTTGTAAATGTATTGTAGAATATAGCATAGATACCTACCCTCATTTTGGCAGTTATAAAGTTAAAAACTGCTAAGAAAATGTGTGTGTATATATGAATGGTTCAATACAAATGGTCCTTGTACCTGACACAGCTTAGTAGAATTACAGGCTATTAGAGTCAGTGTTCGAAAGCAAGGATAAAATGTGGTATTTATTTGTTTATTCTTCCTGACTTCTCTCTGAGAGACCTACTTTCCCTGGTGTATGGAAGTTCACTATATGGGTTTATATTACACAGTCAGCCTGGGCTTTTCGGACCTGTAATGAGCTTTACTCATGTAAGCTCTTCTGGAGTTCACAGTGGTAAATTATCAAGAAAATTTATAAGGGCATGATTTTTGACAGTAGAAGTTAATGGGCATAATCACGCTTTTGCAGACTCTTACTTACATTTAACAAAATGCAAAACCATATAGTTATCCGAGTATATGGGATAATCCTTACTGCTGTGCAAACTGGATTTTGAATAGCTCCAGTATATGTCAGGGAACTGCTCTCCCTATTTTACGAGATGCACAGCATAGACTGGTGTGCCTTGGGTACACAGGGAGAGGGTGATCAGCTGAACTTCTTGTGGCTGCTGCTGCACCTGTGCACAAATCGTTACTCCAACCTTTATCACTACAGAGATGTGGGGAAGATACAAGTGCTAGTGAAGAGGTGAATCTTTAATGCAAGTTAAGTAAGAAACCTGTATTTAAATTCTAGTTTAAGCTAAGCAACATATGTGTACCTGTTCAGTTTTAGTCTCTGTCAGCTGGTTGAATAGTTATATGAAGAATTTGTTATTTCAGGGCTGCTGCGTGAAGTAAGATTGAAGGTTTGGGTGTTTGGGGTATTTATTTTTTTTTTTTTTTGTGGGGTTTAAGTTACTGCATCAACAGTTTGTGTTTTGGGAGATAAATTCGGGTAGGGGGATTGTTTGATAGAAAATTAAATGTGATTTTGATTCCATAAGGCATGAACTGAATTAAGTGCTTTTTGGAGACACTACTGCTTCACTCTTCAGTGGTGACTTATTACCACCATTAGTATTAGTTGGTAGATGATATTTAAAATGAGATATGATGCTTCTTAATGTCGTGGCAAATAACAACAAAAGATAAATTAGTAGTTAAATTAGCATATTGACTGGTTGGGCGGGTGTAATATGCATAATGGTCAACTCTAGAAGTAAATAACTTGAAACAAAATATTTTTCAAGGAGTTTTGGAGGGTCTTGTCTATTTTACAGTAATCATGGATAGATACAGTTTGCTGTGCATTGACTTTACTAATTTGCTCTCCAAATCATAAGTTTACAAGGCTCATGGCATCAGATGCCTTGCTGCAGTAAGCATCAAATAGCCAACTATTACTAAAACAGAAACTAAAGCATGATAAAATCAGTTTTCTTTTGTGCTTTTCATGGAAAATACATTAGGTGATGAAGCAAAATATATCAAGCAAAATCAGAGTGCATTTCAGTTTATGTTCTGTACAAAGGTAGCCTGACTGTTTATTTCTTTGTACCTGGACATATTAATTTCGTTCATCTTGTATCTGGATTTTTCTGCTTCTGAGAATATCAGTGTGTTATAGGATGGCCTCCCTCTAGCAGGTGGCTGTGGCAGCAGGTGGCTGTGATCCCAGCTTCCAGGTGCTTCAAAATCAGCAGGGTCTGGGTGAACCAGTCACAGTTTTAACGTACTGCTCCACTAGAAACATTCCTGGTTGAAATGTCTTATCTGACGCTTTTTGGATCTGCAGCACAGCCACTGCAGGATGGGAAATCAACAACAAAACTGTCTTCCCTCTATCAAAGGACACCTTCTGCAGCCTTTCACAGGACACAGACGTTTCAGGCTTTTGGTGTTAACTCTTTTTTGTGAACTCTCAGGAAAACAAGCCAGAGAGATTTAACTAGGGATTTTTCCTAACTATAAGCCTTCTTATTTTAGACTTCAGATTTCTGAAAAAAAGAATGTTGAAGTATACCTTTCATTTGTCTAGTTTATATTAGCACTTGAAGTCTTTTTTTTTTTTTTTTCGTTTCTGCAAGCATTAATTTTTTTAAGTTATCGTTACTATGCTTTTAATTAGAGGTCTTGTGCTGTATACTCTGTGTTTTGGTCACCGCCTGTTGTCATTCTTGTCTTAGGTTCTTTGAGTTAATATACAGTTAAGGCATCCTTCTGGGTCAGTACCAAGGCTGAAATCAGATATCTTCAGTGAGTTTTCAGACACTGTTTCAGGTCAGATGGCTGTTACAGTAGACTTGTCTGGAGCAAAATTATATGCATCTCAAAAATATGTCAGAAACCACAGTTTGTGGATGGTGTAGATATATGCTGTTCTATCATACTTTGCTTGAAGAAGCTTTCCTGGTCTGAAACTTCCTCTAGCTTTTGAAAGCTACAAAATGTATGTCCACATTTTATTGGTACATGGGTAAAAGGATGAGAGAGCACTTTTATTGGTGTGTGTATTGTAAGTTTTCATTATCTGCTTAAGGTTCTGTATAAGTGGTCTTTGCAGGCAGGTGTGGGCTTAGGTGTAAGGGACTCTGCTGGTGCTCCAGTGTGTCTCAGATTCATGTAGATGTGTTTGCCTAGCTCAGACCTGTGCTAATAAATCCTGCTGAGAGACACAGTATATTAGTTCAGGCTTAATGATGTGTTAATACAGTTACCTGCTGAAAGGCCATGCAGGCATGTATAACTCACTCTACCCCTCTGAACTTTTGTTTTAGCAGGGTTAGGACTCAGGTAATTTGTAGGCACAGAGTCTCAAGCCTTTCAGGTTTTTTTCTTTATAAGAACAGCCTACTTAATCCATTTGACTCTGAGTAGAGATCAATGATTTGACTCAAGATGAACAGAAGTACTCTGTGCTTCCATGGAGACAGGCACAGCTGGGGAGAGAGGATTTGCTCCTGTGTTTAGATGTGATGAAGTTCCTGGCTGTTTTTTGATGCATAATGTGAAACTGTTCAAGATTGCTTACTTTCTATAACTCCCTGTGTCCATTTATAAACTTAATGTACTTCTCAAAGAAGTTAAAAGGCTTAATGGTGAAAATGTGTTCTCTAGGACAGTTTCTGTGTTCAAAACACAGCCTTAGTCCTTGGATTTTATCTAGTCCTCACTCTTTATCTATGAAGAAACTACTGTCTGGGTTAGAGTGCCTGCACTTAACAGTAGCACAATATTTCACGCTGCTTCTGTACCCGGTCCTTGTCCCTGTCCCTCAGTGTGGAGTGATGAGAGCAGAGGCACACCTTGCCCACTTCTCTGCTGCCCTCACAAATATCAGCAGGAGTTCATTTTATTCAAAGATAAAGGGGATAATAACTAGTGTCTCATTACCTGGTTAGGTGACACTAGCATCAGGGGAACAGAATACTTCATCCATGAAGATGTAAGTGGATGAGATGGGATTGCCAACCTGGATGCAGTTTCTAGGGTGAGGTATGGGGCTGATGTAGCAGGGCCCATAAAGCAGCATGTTTTGGAACAAATTTCCTGCTTTAAATGGAGAAAAAAAAATAAAAACCAAACCCAAGGATGTTTTTCATAGACCTGCACTGATTTGTTAGCTGTCTGTGGAGGTATCGTGGTGGTGGTATGGATGGCTTAATTTTTAAGCCTTTCTCCAAAGAGTTAGTGCTCCTGAGGATCTGGGCATCGTTTATGGTTGCAGCAATCCAAGCCAAATTTGAGCAATTGATACCTGCTTTCTAAGCTTGTCTCATTGCAGTAGAAATATCTTGAGGGAACTCCTGACTTCTTGGTGTGTATTGTTGTAGTGTATTGCAGCGTTACTGCGCTGTGGTATAATAACATAATCAAAACTGAGACAACACTAAATTCCTTGAATTAATAAGCAAGAGAGATATGCACAGAGAAAACTGAACCCTCAGTAGAGGAATGAGGGGGAAGAAAAACATCAAAGGTTATATTAGACATACACAGTTAGTAAGATATGCTGTCTAAACAGATGTGTTTCCATGTTCTCCACTTTTTGTACCGCCCAATTCAGACTCCTAAGGCCAACTGAATGGCTTAGTCTTGCTGAGCAGTTAATAGCCTGAGAGGTCTTCACTCTGCACTAATTATCCACAGTTTGAAGCTTGTATTAATTTTTACCTTTCTATTGTGTTTTTAGGCTGCCTGTTTGAGGATGACCTTTGCAAATCTTTTGAAATCTGTGTGAATGGTAAGTCTCCAATGTTTGTTTGCTGACTGCTCTGGCCTCTGCTGTGTAATTGCTCTGTGGTTGAGTCAATAAGCCAAATCTATATCTGAATGAGAAGTAGAGGAAGGAGCAGGGAAGGGGGAAGTACCGTGTATGACTATTTTGGGCAGCAGTTAGGGGAAATTTAATAGATTAAAATATAGAAATATTTTCTCAACCTTGAACAGCTTAATCTCCTTTTATGAGAAATAGATTGTGATTAAATTAAACACGCTGAAATATGCTAACATTTAATTTGTCTTAATACAAGGTGAAAATAACTGCTTTGTTCTCTTCAGGTTGTTCATCTTTTTAGGGGATGATGTTGAGTAGTTATCAGCCTCTTCAAAAGGATGTTATTTCTTATAATAAGAAAGAAGGTCTAAAAGGAAGACCACAATTGTTCTTGATTATTCTGCTTCCTTTTTCTCTGATTTTACTTGAACTATGCAGAAGCAGATTTCTTGTGCTCTCCTTCCTGATTTATTTTTAGTAAGTCAAAAAAGCCAACACAAACGTATGAATGAGTCTAATGGAATAGTAGGGAAGACTTTTTCTGACAATAGTCGAAGACTGTTAATGTGCTATAGGAAGTAATTCAAGTCCTGGTGAAGGATGGCCCACACCTAGAGAGATCTTTTGAAGCAATTACTGTTGTAAAATATGTAGATCTGTAATTAGGTATTTGTTTTAATTGTGTTATATAGGAAATGTCTGTGAATGTACGGCATAAAGAAGTAGTTTTGTTTTCCATCAAACATGGGAACCAATAAGATGAGTCTATTAATAGGGAAACTTTATTACTGTCCTAATCTAAGAAGCATTTAAGATGAAATGAGATTAAATTTCCAGTGTTGTTGAATGTTGGACAAATGAATGCAGGAGAGAGAAAAAGCCAGAAATATGGTTGAGGAGCTGGGAGGAATTAAAGTAGGTAGAAGGTTAGAAAAATGTGTTTATTAACATCTCCAAAGGTAATTGTGTAAAAGTGTGATTTGCAGTTGTTAAATAGTATGTAAAAATTCTGCATTGACAGTTTCTGTGATTGACAGCAGGAAGGGTAGTGGCAGTTTGCTGCAGTGGTGTGTTTTGCTTACTACCAATGATCTTCAGCCTAGCTGTAGTCTTCCCAAATGCAAGTATATTTAATTGGGTTTTATGGCAGGCCACTGCTATGTCTGGCAGATGGTGTATAATGGAGCATTTATGCAACAGATGTTAGTAAAGAAAGGTAGGTACTTTAACTGATGGTAAAAAGTCTTCAATAGAGATGTTCCTATGAAGGTTTCTTCATGCCTGTTTTCTTAATTGAAGATGCAGTTTCTAAAAACTTGATATGATTTTCATTAGCATGCAAAATTAAACTGTGGAAATTGTATCTCTGAATTCAGAATGGACCCCTTCTGGAGATATACTCTTATTTTGGCTTAACTGTAACTTAAGGAAAGGTCAGTAATTAATAAGCCTGTTGATCAATGATATTTCACAATGGCTGATCTTAATTAAAAAATACATGTAGGGATTCTGTCAATGTGTTTAAGGTCACTGCAAAGTACTTAATTTTTTTTTTTTTTGCCCTAACTAGGCAAATGTTGTCTAGAGTGGATTTTAAATGCTGTCCTTGGTGCAAGTAAAAGTACAATGTTCTTGAGAAAACTAACAGAATCTTTAGAAGATCATACTTTTAAGTACTAAAATACCATCAGAATTGACTTTTTTATACATACCAGAAGATGGCTGCTTGTTTCTGAGCAGTCCTTCCCATTTTTTTTCTGTCCAAACTGCTTATTTTTCAACTGTATCTCTGAAGTTTTTGAGAAATCCTGATATGTTAAAATGCAAGTGCTTTGCTGGATTGAAAGCTAAGGAACTTAAGTCTGTGGAGGTTACTATGCTCAGGAGCAGAGCTCACTTTGTGCATTGCAAGGTCATGGAAAGGTTTGCCTTTGTTGTCACACAAGCGCATATTTCTGAGGTAGAGTGTGCATGTGGGTAAGAAACAGCAGCTACTTTTGAGGAGCATCTTTGAAGCGTCTCTGATCTCAGGATCCAAGTCTGACTTTTGCAGGAAGGCTGATAGTTTTGATCTTTCCCTTGGCCTCCAGCAAAGGTAACTGATCTGACCGCAGTTTCAAAAATGAGACTGGGTTTGCCTATCGAAGACATAAGTCACAGCATTTGCTATCTCATGTCATGTCATCAGCTGGAGACTTCAAGTGCTTGTCATGCATCAGAATTGTAAAAGCATAACCAAAATGCTAATAAATGAGCTGTTTCATAGCTTAAAAAATACTATTCTTTCCTTCTCATTTATTTTGAAGAAGAGATTAAGTGACTGAAAGGTTTTGATAAATGTTCATTTTTATGAATAAAAAAGGGGTGTTAAAATAAATTTATTTTATTGTTAAAAGTGATGTAATCCAGTTGTAAGATCTGATATAAACAGCATAACTGTATCAGTTGCATCACTTACATATTTCTAGGCCATAAGCCATTTTTGCAGGGCAAAGAATCTGCTGTAATAATGATTGCTGACTATTCTGCCACTTTCCCTCATCATATAAAGATCTCTTTTAGCTTCGGTGGTGGGTTCTCGCTTATATTTGTTTAATAGCTCCAGCCGCATTCATGCAATATTAATTTATTTCCATAAACCTTTTATCAGTTTCCTGAGCTGCACTGACTCATCAAGTGGTTAAAAAGAAACAGATTGTTTCATGTTTATTTTAATGGCATAAAGATAAGCTGGGCAAAATGACAAGTTAGTTTTCCTGAACTCTTTGCAAAGCTAGAACTTTGTGCGGTAAAGTGACTTAGATGTCATTTATTTCACTCCTGGTACATCATTACCTCTATTTTACAGTTGCAGGAACTGATATTTTCACCCATCTAAAATGCTTGAAAGCTTGCAGCTAAAAAACTTGGTATGGAAGGTGGATATGCTTGTGATCTGCAGACCCTGATAGAAAATAATCTGGCATGCTACAAGCTTGGAAATGCTTGCTCCCTAACAAGTGCTGATAGCTGCTACAGAAGCCAAAGGAACATCTTAATTAAACAAGATACATAGAAGGAAAAAGAATAATATAAGGAAAAGGATTTGAAATGAGGGTATGTGTAGTGACACAGCTGTGAGTAAAGAGGGATATGGTGTTCACCCTTTTCACCTGTGTTTTGCTGTCTGGGTTAGAAGCTCAAGCAAATGAGTTTGCCTGTGTGTGTATTTTTATTAACCTTTATGCCTAGAATGTGTTTGTATGAAAAGGAAAGAAAAAGAAGCATCGAGAGGAATTTTTGGGCTATCTATGCGTAGGAGATCCTTCGCTTATCCTTGAATGCTCCTTGTATTTGTATATAAAACCTAGTGCAGTATGCAAGTGGGAATATGTCATGTTCTGTTTTGCATTTTAAGTGATAAGGAAAGCAGTTCACGTGAAACATCAGCTCACATAGCTTCCTTGTTGGAAGGTTTAAACAAACTGGATCCTGAAACAGCAAAGCAAAGGCTAGTTCTTATGCTTTCCTATGAAATCACGCTAGCAAAGTCTGGCAGTGCCACTGGGGAAGACACCATGTGGTACAGATAAAAGCATTCATTTCAGAATAACCATCCCTTATTGTCCCCGTTCTTCCCTTTATTAAACTGTTTGAACTGCTCATTTAGAAGGATGGCATTCTTTCCTCTAGGTTTAATCTCCAGATATTTTGCTTCAGAAAGAAGCTTTGTGCTATGTTTTATCCCCGCGTGGATACCGTGATATCTTTGCTCCTTATCACCAGAGCCTTTATAAATCAGGACAGTTTTATTTATGAAAGATGATGTGGCTGCACGCCTCCTTCCTGCATCAAATCATAACAGGGTTCATGCAGGCAAGATCAGATTGTAGGAAATGGCTCTGTGAGGCCAACCAAAAAAGTTAATTAAGTACAGTCATTGGCGCAGTGTGCAACATTAAGTCAAGCCTCACTGACAACCTCTAAACCTCTCCTAGGAAGACAGGGTCTAATGTCTGCAGTGCTCTTTGTCGATGCTGTGCTTCTGAAAGGCTGTATAAACAGCCGTGCACAGCTGAATCAATATTGCCTTATGTATGCGATCTGTGTTTGTTAGGAGGGACTTAGGTTAGCACAGTGTGTCAAAGGCGTCCAAGCATTGCCGTACAAAGACATGAGCCTTTCCAAGTTTGGATGTCTCCAGGTAGTTAAGAATATTAATGTACTTTCTTTCTCAGCTACAGAGCTCCTTGAACATTCTGAATGTAAGTGATTGCATGTGCTGGTGATGAGCCACAAATGGTAAACATGTGCTACAGATGATAAGGGAGAGGAGTCAGGATCCCTGAAATGATTTCTTGAACTTAATGTGTTACGCTTTGAGGTTTTCTAGATCATTGCCTAGTGGGATGGAATTACAGAGGGAGATGCACCTCTGCATTGTTTAGCTAACAGATGGCTGCAGCTACATCTGCATTTGCAAGGCGCTGCTCTCATAAAAGCTATCCAAATTTTGTCAAATGGCACTATAAATCTGTTCCGAACCTTTCCAAAGAATTGCAGTAAGAATGAGCACTTGTAACCAAAATCAGACTTCTGAAGAGTAACACCAAGTGGAACCTCTATAGACTGTCACTTTACTGTAGGGACAGAGACCTTCTGTGCTTTCCAAGGGTGTGGGAATACTTCACAAGTAACTGAAATCCTAATACCACTCTATGAGGTAAACCTGATGTTTTAATTTCTAACCTGAATTCTGAGGTAAATGGGGATACGTGTATTTTTGGAGTAAAACCCCTACCAATTATTTAAATACAAGGATTTATTTTTAATGGTTCTTCCATACTAGTTCAAGGAAATAAATTTTGTCAGATAATTAATCTTAAATATGAGAACTTTAAAACCTACCATTATATCATAGTATTCTGAAAACCCATGTCTTCAGAAGTATTTATGCAGTTAATTCAGCTGAAATTAAGGGTGAGTTACCACTTGAATGTTCTTGAGAACTAAGGCTGAGTGCCCTAGTTAAGAAGAGTTCATACACAACTTTTGAAATAATCCTGTGTTTGCATCTGTGGAAATAAACACTAAATGTGAAATTCACTCCCTTTTTTTTCCTGCAATTGTTCCCTTTAGGTTATATGACAGAGTCATGGAACAGGAGCAAATCCACGACAGGGTGTTTGTCTGGGTAGTGTCTGGTTCCACATCAGCCTGCATATTCCCTCTCCCCTAACATTAGCTCTTGCTTCCCCTTGTCTTATGGAGCTCTAAAAACACCCGTATTAAGGACAGTGTCAGACCTCCTTGGGATTAATGAGCGGAAGAGAAGTTGCAACACTTACCTAGGAGTATGAATGGTGACAACGCAGTGAAAGGGAGTAGGAGATAGTGACTGAAAAATTTCAGGGTTTCTCAGCTGCACTCCACCCAACCATGCTGCTGCTTTGCAAATAAATTGTACAATCTCAGCTTCTAAACGAGGCGGGTCTGGTATGCTGCTGAGTGTACCCAGCCCAGTGTTCACTGGCAGGAACATCATCGACATTGATGCTGGATGGTTCTGAGCTATTTGAGGTAAAAGCAGTGTGAAAAAATAACATTCTAGTTTTATTACGAGGTTAAAATGCTGGGACAGTGATGACTTCATCTGCTTTACCTTGAAATAGTGTGGTGCTTTCTTCCTCTATGAGTAAAAGGCCTCTCTGTCTTCCAAACTCTTTATTTGTGTCTTGTTTTTGTCTCAGTGTGGTGTTACAATAGCTACCTGTGTGAGAGAGGGGTAGAAGTGTCTAGTGCAGTCGGCATTAAAGCTTGAGCAGTGATCGAAGGTGAAGTTACAATCTTCTCCTTAGGAAAAGTCACTTAGTGTGATAACACAGCGATGGTTATCCACCATCCTAGCTGTCACTAAAGGCTTTATTGTGTGTTTTTGTGTGGAGAATCTCAAGCTGTAGCTCTTGCAGGGCACAAACCATCACTCAGACTTCACTGACAGCCTGCTGTCCAGCGCCAAGTGGGAGGCAAGCGTGTGCAACCATAAATCTACCGCCAGCCCTAGGTAATCCTTTATTTTTGTGTCCTGGGCTAGTAAATAAGTCTTGGAGCTGCTGAGTGCCGCATAGTATTATAGCCTCTTTTTTTCTTTCAGCTTGTCAAGAGCACTGCTGTGTTGTCATGTGGAAGCTTTCATTTCTGTCTGAGTGCTGGGACTTGTGGTAGAGTGTTTCTCCCTCCAAATATCAGCATCTGGTTTCACAGACCCAGGGCAAGCATTGCAAGTTAAATTGATTAATCCGTGTCTGAGTGATTTTTTGGGGGGAGATTTTGGTGTTTGATTCAAGATGTTGGTTAAAAGATTCTACCTGCCCCATCATAGGTTGGGGAGGTGTGGGGGGGAGGGGGGCTAGGTCATTGAAGAGTAGACTTTATCTAGTATCTCTTTCTCTGCTACCCAAATGATGTATTTGCAATGATAGTGTGGATAAGTGTCCAAAATCTAATGTAATGATCTGATTTTAAGCAGGACTGAATTTCTGGAATTTTTAGATTTGCTGTTTTTTAGGGAAAATACTCAATATTTCTCCACTGAATGTTTGAGTTATGAAGTCTTCACTTTTACAACATGTGTGTGCATCTGTTACAAAAAATAGGCAAATCCTATTTGTTGCTTTTTGGCACTTGTACTAGGCAGAATACATATAATTTAGAGTGATGTAGAAAATATATGTTACACTAGCATATTAAAATTTTAATAGAAATATATTTGCATATTTGAGATAGTCTGTTATCATGTATCTTATTAGCATGTGATGGATCCCTTAATTAACTCTTTTTGGGTAGGCTCTGTAGCAGCTATTAGCATATTTGTTGGACACACTCAGAGATGTTCCCTATTTCCTTTTTTTTTTTTAATGTAATTAAATAATTGTGATGTTTGGGAGACCACGGAAAAGTACAGCCCATTTGAAAAAAGGCATTAGGGAGTCTCAGTAAAATTTGTACCTGATGAATCATGAAGCACAAGAGCTTGAAGAGGACAGCGTGGTCTGTAGAGAAGAGGAGAACACCAAAGGATAATGTTCGGGAAATGAGGTGGAAAGCAAATGAATCCTGTTTTGGAATGACACTGTAGCAGTGTGCCTCTGCCTCTTTTACTTTCTCCCTTCCATGTGTCAAGGGGCGTTTGGAAGTGCTATGGGCTTACTTTCAAGGTGTTTGGGTTGCAGATCTTGAAGAAAAAAAAAATAGAAAAACCTAGAATAGTAGGTAGGTTTTCTTCTTGTCCACCTCTACTGAAAAAAAAAAAATCCCACAAATGTCCATAAACTTATGAACAAAGAAGAGTAACAAAAATTGTCAAAACAAAGGAGAGGTGAAATTGGTGAGTTAACAGTGACAGTTACACAGATGTATTGTGATTATTGGACAACTCTGTCTTTGAATGAGATATGAATTTTTCATTTTCTGGAGTTAAAAGAATATCTTGGATTTAGCATGTTGATTACTTACAAATTTGCAATTCCAAAAATGAAGTGCATAACTTTGGTTCTACTTGCGTATTTCAGACTTCATCTACTCTCTGTTAAATGTGAAACTGTGATATTTGCCTTTGTCCACCTTCCCTCTGAATATCAGTAAGTGAATGCTGTCTCAGTGCAGCAGTGGTTAACTGGGTCAAGCAGATTAATTATTATAATTATTAAGGTACTTTAGTAATTAACAGAGGCATTGACAACAGTGTCTAAAAGACTGTAGACTAGAAAACTTCAAATGTGTTTCTTGCCTGAGAAAATTGTGTGCTTTTTTTAGTAATCATGCCACTTGTATCTTTCTTTTTGAAAAATTCAGTAATTCTAATAGTACGTATGCTTAAAATGTGGGATAATGAATCAGATTATATATTTACAACATGTACCAATTCTACAAGGCCACTAACAAATGACTCTTGACAATTCACTCTGCATTTTTGTGGATGTGTGGGAGACAAAACTGTAGATTTCTTAAACCTCACCTGAGTAAGATCCTTTTGGATGTTTCTTTACAGTTACAAGAGAATCTTGTAACTGTAAAGCTTATCCCTTTTTCTTTCTTTTTTTCTTTCTCTGTTTGTTGTGATGTTTTTTTTTTTTCTCATTTCCAAAGTTCTGTCAAAAAACCTTCTCCCTGTTTGCTGGTCAGACTGCGCATCGGTTGACTGGTGTTGCATTACAGTAATCATTTAATGAACACCTTTTTGTTGCAGGCTACATAGCGTTTGACAAGCACTAATAGAATTTTGAGTTTCAACCTGCCTTTAGACAGTAACCACAATAGAAAAAAAGTTATTTATGGTTTGCAGGGGAAAATGTTGTGGTCCTGGCTAAATAACATCTCAAAGAACAAGAGAAGTGAGTAGCAAAACCTTATGATGTGGATCATCTGGAAGCATATCTGCCTCAGCAGCACAAAACTCTGATTACAGTTTCTTCAAGACATAGTGACTTTTTTTTCTGAGGATAGGTTGTATGCAAAAATATATTCAATGATAAATAACATCCACCACATGCCATGTAAGGAGGAAGGAATTACTTTAATCTGTAATACTTTAAATATGAGATGCAAGTTCATATGCACATGAAAGTATAACTTTTAATGACCGATTGCTCTGAACAGATGAAATAGATGCAACATTGCTTTTATTTTTTTCTTTTTAAATAAAGAGTGTAGAAGTTTCATTCCAATTTGTGTACCTATTACTGGAAGTCCTTATTTTGGACTCGGGTCCAAAGTAGAACATTTGTCCAAAGGGAGCTAGAAAATATATACCTTCTCTTTATACTAATGCTTGGAATAAATGCTCCGGAATAAAAGACAGTGACAGGCTTTTTTGTTCTATGTCCTCATTTAATAAATAAGAACAATCTGAAAGTAAGCTAATAATAGTACTGCTGATTAACAGGTAAAGATCTGTTAATGAAAAGTCGTTCTCCATTATAAGCTGTTCAAAGCCTTTAATTTAAACAGAGTTTTCTTTCAGACCCTACACCCTCCATGGCAACAGTAACAAAAGTTTCTCTAGAGGTAGCCAGAAAAATAAATATATTTTATGGTCCCAAAGTGTTTGTTGTAATTTAGTCCTTTACTTAAATAGCTTTGGCTGCTGTGTCAGTGTGTTCCTTTGTTGGCCCTAAGGTGGGGTCAGCATGGTTTGAGAAGGCTGGGAACAGCAGTAGTTGCTAACGGAAAGTAGGGAATAAAACATTTAATGTTTGGACTCAGACATCTTTCCCTGAAGATTTTAATCAAAAGGAAAATATTTTGTTTTTTAATACAGCAAACATTTGTGTTAGTATCAAATTTGCAGTATTATTATGATGTGTACCTAATTTATTCTATTTAATCTTTAGCCCTTTCAAGATTGTGTTTAGTCTTTCAACTGTGGTATCTCACTGACTCTTTCAGAGATTAGAATATGCCATCATGGTTTCTTCCTGGAGGTAACAGAACAGGTATGATTTTGAACAGTTGCACTTTATGCAGTTTTTCAATGGCAACAATGGCTTTTGTAAGATTTCTCTATCTGTTATTGAATTGTAATTGATTCTTTCTCTGTGGTGAACTCTATAACAGATGAGAAAGAGGTGTATTATCCAACCAGAAACTATATAATGTGCTGGTGGGAAAAAAAAGAGAGAAGAGTTGAAATCTAATGAAACCTTCCCTCAGATTTTTTTTTTTTCCCTTTGTCCTGTAGTCCTCTCTTTTGACTCTACATCATGCCGTTGTGTCTCTATTCTTGTGAAATTCAGATAAAAAGGGTATTAGGAGCAGATTGACAGTTAGGTGGACCGGCACTTGGATAGTACTATTACCAATAGTTTCATAGCTTGTTGGACACTTACAGAAGACAACTTGCAATACCCAGTCACAGTGGTAACAGTATAAACGGATTCTGGATTTCCAAAATGAAATAAATTTGTTTCCTTTGGAGGTGGAATTGTTTTCAGGGCTGGGTGGGGTGATGCCGTTTGCTTTGATTTAAAATTTACATTCATTTTCTAGCTTTAAGTAATAAACTTGAAAGTTTTTCTTATGGTTATTGTGACATAAAAAAATCCCAAACCTTTCCAAATTATAATAGTCTCCTGTTAATATTCCGATTATCTCTAAAATGTTGTTTCATTTCCCTTCAATGTTTAACTTCTAAGTCTGAGATGTAAAGATTTACTAGACTTCTACAATGATTGAGAGTTCCTGCTTCTGTCTGCTGACAGCCTGCCTTCATTTTAATGGAATTTTGCTGATGACTTATGCTGGGTAATTTAATAGAACAAACTGTTCTTTCACTGACCGTACCTGTTAGAAGAGTTTCCTCTTGAATTTGTACCTATCAGTTTGATTGCTTACATGTGTTTGGTAAATGATTGTGTTACAAATATTAGGTTCTTAAATGAGGCAGTAACTTTTTTTTTACCTTTCCACTTTTTCCTTAGTTCAAAAATTTCTGTGAACATGGTTGGATAAAAATAGGCCAATAAGTTCAACAAAAGATAATGTAGCACTGATACACAGTTAAGAAATATCAGTCCTATTCAAGTTCTCTTTATTTTCTTCAGTTTTGTTACAGTAAATTTTTAACTTTAGATGTCAAGGTTCTACTTGTTGTTAAAAACATTTGAAATTGAGTTTCATAGTAAAATTTCCTTTTCTTCTAGTAGATTAGTCATTGTTTTAAATAGGGTCACTGCCTTTGCCTTGAAAGCCTACGGGGTAATCTTTCTGCTTCTCCAGTTAGAGCTTGCCCATACAAACACTTAGGTCAGAAATTATTATAACTGAAGAACTGAAAACCTCTGAAAAGTTTGGGCAGGAGAGAATCCCTGTTTCAGCAGTGTTTCACTGGAAGGTGGAGTGCTCAGTGGCAAAGGGTTGACGGCATGTTTAACGTTCTAATACAAATTATAAATCCATGTTCACTGGAAAGGTAATCGGCTAGTTAGTGCCCACTTCATATCCCTAGATCTAATGCGTTGCTAATTAAAAGTCACTCCTTACTGGGCTTTCCAAAATTATTCCAAATTATCTAAAAAGAGATTTATACTAGCCCCCCAAAATATTTGGTGTTCTTTTTTTTCCTAATTATTTAGCTCACTGGGTACAATTATTTTGTTATTTCATGAAATACTACCCAGCACAAATGATGCCAAAAAAAGATTTACAGGTTACAATGTATTATGTTGTTATGGTAATTGAAAATAAGTTATGACTGGAACAGAGGTTAACAGCGTATTTTAGAATGAAGACATCTGCAGCTTCAAAAAGGTTCCACCTCAAAAATCTGTAGAAGGAATTGGTCTACCACAAGGAATCCTTTTTCTATCCCCAGACAGCTCTTGGCCAACACCCATTAACTAAAACCCCAAGTTCTGGAGATGCCATACTTTCTCAGGGCTGCAGTGGCTTCTGGAGTTAATGCAATGGTTCCTTCCTGCTTTGCTTAAACAAGTACCCCACAAACGCAGGTCAGCTTGCTTGAATAATACCTTATGATTTCTACCCAGTTACGGGGAGAATGACTACATTATTTCATCATAGACCAAAGGAAATAATAATAGTTCAGAATTCTAAGGCTAAGGGTTTTCATCATGCCTTTCATTGACATGCAGTAGTACACGAGTAAATATTTCCCTTTTTAAATCTGAAAGTCTCTACATTAGATATAAAAGGGAAATAGGCGTTTGTTAATTAAGCAGCAGTAAGTGCAAATTTCAGTGCTGCTATAAGCTGCCTTTTTAGAAACCATGACAATGACATTAAGCATTTGCTAAACAAAATCTGCTCCTGCATGTCATGCAGTTTGCATCCTGTTTAATTTTGAGATGTCGTTGGCATAGGCAAAAGATATGTTGTTAAAAACAATAAATAAACAACATTTTCTTGGTTTGAAAGTGGCTGTTTTCAGAAGCATAGATTTAGATGAAAAAACAAGAGGAAACATAAATATATTTTTTTTCCTACCTGTTCCTGCCTATTTTTTTGGGGAGCTGGTGCTTGTCCATCAGCTGTTATGATTTAATGGAGCTGCAGCTCTCCTTATTGTGTGAACCTGCATCCTCAAGAAGAGAAATATTTTCTAACTGTGCAAAAAATACAAATCTATTCCATCCTCACAAGGAAGGCTTACAAGGACCCATTTATAAAGGTTTCCTGCAGGACATGTGGGAACATGGTTTTAGGTCCCTGTCTGCCTCACAGAGGCAGAAGTGTTAGTTCTTGCTCCCAGAAGAGCAACCTGGGATAATCTCTACCCTACTATGGCACCTGGTCATCTGGCAGTAATGTGGGGAGGAATCATGCAGCCAGGAGAAGAGCAGGAGGCAGTTTAATACCCTTGCATGAAGTTTGGGATGCTCACTTGAGTGTCAGTACATATACTACAGAGGAAGTTTTTGAATTAAAAAGAACGAGACATGGCAAATCCCCTGAGGCTGAAAATAATACGTGAATTAATGTTTTCTAGGTGGTGCAAAACTTAGTCGCATCCTTGGTCTGTATCCCCTTCACTGTTCTTTATGTTGTTTCAACTGTGCAGGAATTGCTCTGCAGTCTCTCAACCCCAAGCTGACTTTTTTGTTGGAGGAAATAGCACATTCCAGATATATAATCAATGACATTGTCTAAAACCACTCCATTAAAGGAGAAAAAAATGCAAACAATGTGAGAAAACTCATCTATCTGTTCTATAGAAAGATGATTATGATGGTATGTGAGGTTTTCTGGGTGCAAAATACAAATTAATACAGGTCATTGATTTTTAAAAAGCATTATCCTTGCCTTAGACAAGGAGATTCTGCAGGCAGCCTAACATACTCGCAGAGGAGCAGAGCCATATGTCACTGCAGCAGGCTTGTCCTTTGGCTTGAATAAAATGAGAATGTGAAAGATTTTATTGTTTTGGGTGTTAATACTGGCAGTAATCAAGATGAAACAGAATTATCCACAATATCAGTGCGGGGGATACCGCAGTTCAAGTGGCAACAATTTTATAGGGGAACAGATTGATTTATTTCCCCTTGTTTACTGTCTGTGCCTGTGAGCCGTGCTGTCTGCAGGGCTGGATCTGTGCTCTGCAGAGGTCTGTGAGCACTGTGCACCGAGTGGCTAACTCTCCCCCCATGAGCAGCATCTCAGAAACGTCTTACACAATTGCACTTGAAGAAATTATGAAGAGTATTGATTAGTGGCCGCTTTTATGGAAGCTGGGAGAGAATTTGAGTGGGGCTTTACCAATTCAAAGTTTGTCTTTTGCTGCTAACACTATCTGCAGACTCACCTGAAGAATTCATCTCTTTCTGGCAAGGCTGAGAAGATGATGAGAGATATTCTGACTTCAGCTGCTCCTTAGAGCAGCTTTGATGTGGGGGACTGGGTCAGCAAAAGTGGTTTGCTCTTTCAGCTGGCTCGCAGTGAGCTCTGTTCTCTGGAGCTCCTCAGCTCAGTGTAATTTTTTTCCCATGTCTGGCCACACTGTCCTCACTGTGTCGGAGCAGAGTCTGACTGTGACCTGACACCTTTGCTCCTTGACATACCCTGGGATGCCCTGTGTCAGCAGCATTTGCTCTGTGAGGGAGAGGAAGCTAATTTTTTTTTTCTTTTTTTTTTTTTCTTTCTCAAATGTCGTGTGGGAATACTGAAAGGATGCTGAATGGGAGAATAGAGATGCCTCAGGACTGTCGAGGGAACCTGGAGGCATGTGAGAGAGGGAGGGAGAAATGAGGGAATCCCAAAAGTGGTAAAAGGATGGGGGCACCTTTGCTTCTCCCAGCCCTCCTTCCCATATACCCTTCACCCTTCCTTCCCAGGGTGTCACCAAAAGTGAAATTCAGTTTTGCCACCATGGCTGAGGGATTTCCTAGGCAATGAAAGGAGCCTCACAGTTGAGTGAGAAGATGTGGCTCTGGGTGCTTTTCTGAAAAGGACGCCTATGGAGAAATCATGATGGTGGAGGTGTGGAGCCAGTGCAAATAACTTCTATTTTTGCCTCATCAAGACTGGGATAAAGCAGCCATTTCTGCTGGGCCAGGCTCTTGGATTAACTTGCATATTGTCTTCTGTGGAAGCCAGCTGGGTCAAAACCACAGACATTGTTTAGCTTTACCGGACCCCTACAGAGAAACCTTGGATACTTTCCATTGACACTCCCTTATACCTCAACTTCCATACCCAAATCTATTACAAACCCAAATTAATATTAATCTCAAATATTTGTTCTTTAGATTCATAGGAGCCCACCACACATCTTACTGTGCAAGGTCTTGACTTCCAAGTCAAGTGTCAGAGTGTATTTGTAGCTTAAGTGTTTCTAAAAGCTTATATGACCCCAAGAAATGTGCAATGTTTTGATAAAGCTACACCTCACCGCAATTTCAAACAGAAAACGGTAGAAAATAGTGCTTAATGTGGGTTATTCTAGATATTCAGAAATAACATGTAAATGCTGTTTGCTGTAGGCATGCTTTGACTTTTATATTATTATATATTTGAATCAATCCATAATTTAATATAGTTTAAAAATATAGTAAATATTATTTTATTTTCATCCTTTTAAAAGAATATTTAATTTTAAAATGGGAAACTTGCTGTTTTTTAATATGGAAAAGTACAATGCTCTTGGGAAAATAACTTAAAGAGTTGGTCCTTAATTTTATTCTGTGAGTCATTGTTTGCTCATTTGCATCAAGAATGCTTGTGTGAAGAAAAGGCTAAAAATCTGTGTGTACTTAAGGGAGCGAGTTAGCTTCAGTGCTAACCGAAGGGCTGGAAGATCATATAAAAGATGGAGAGAGATAAGGGGAAGAAAGTTTATTTTCCTGACTCTTCCATATTCTTTTGAGGCCTGATAACATTATTCTCAGAGAATATGAAGTATTCAAAAATAGTAAATTAAATGCTTTGTGTAAAGTGAGAGCTTATGAACGAGCAAAAGGCCATAAGACATTGTACTTACATGGGCATCCCTCTTGTTCTGTAGGTCTTGTGAAAGTTCTCCTTCTTTTTTTTTTCTTTTTTTTTTTTTTTTTTTTTTTTTTTCCGCCCCCCTCAGTCAGGCAAAAAAATAAATTCTGTGATGGGCTGATGTAGTTGTTTGTATTTTAAAAACTCTCACCTGGCATTTCTGAGCAGTTGAGAGTCTAGTTGTCACCAGTGCTGAATAAAGCCAGTAGGCAGGCACGGTGAGTTAAGATGTCTGGGTATCTCTGTTAATCACTGTGCTTGTTTTAACAGGTCTAATCTGGTATTGTTGTCTTGCCCTAACTAGCAGTGGTTCAACAGTAGCTGGATGAATTAGCTAATCTCTAAATCCCATTACTATTTGTTTTGCCTGATGCATTTGCTAGCTTGCTAAGGGAAGACGAAAGGTGCCAGCAGTGTAGAGCTATAAGCTGGACAGGCTCGACTGACAGCCCCATGATGTCAGAGTCATGGTTGAAATTACTGCAAAGAGAAGCATAACTGGAACAATGTAATCTGTGATTCTGCAAAAAATGCTATTACTTAAGTAGCGATGTGATCTGTTAAGGGTTGGTGCCAATGTGGTATGTGAAGTTGGGGATGGGTGCCATAATGGCAACTCCATCAATATTACGGGAAATTCTGAATGAATGGGTAAAGTCCCATACCAAGTTCTGCTCCAGGATTACTTAATGGCCTTCTTTGGGTGTCCATGGTTATTTCAGTGGCAGATAATGTGAGACTGGTGAGCAAGAACGCGACAGAGGTAAATTCACTACTCTGACAAGTTTTAGTCTCTTAAAAACACTTCCTTACTTTGAGGTGAGCTTGAGAAACAATAATATGGCTTAGAAAGTAGTTTTTAGTACTGGATTTCAAATATTGATGTATGTTCTCTTTTTGTTCCTGTGAGATAATTGAATTATCAGATGTAGTGGTGTTGTGTATGATAGAAAGGAAATCCAAAGAAATTGTCTTGCCTGAGATTAGTCTGAGAGAGCTAGAAATGCTGGTTAATTTGCTACATATTCAACCATGTACCTTTTCCTGTTAAAATTGGAAGAGAATCAGTGTAACTGATGTGTGTGCAATAACAAGGAGTAGTAACATAATGGGGTGTGGAAAGCTGATGGATTCAGGACTGGTTTTGGTAATAGGCAATAGAGGTAGCAAAGACTTTCAAAGTGGTAGAAGATTCAAATAATTTGATAGAGCTGTCAGATACAAAAGAAAAGAAAGAACAAAAATATCAAGACTTAGAAAAGTAGTTAAAGATGGCAAAGTTTGCGGTATTTATGTGAACACTTGCAACTTTGCAAACCTTTGCTCTTTGAAATGATTCAGCATCAACCGCAAATGATAGCAGTGACTGATAGTCTGTCATTTGTTTGAAAGTTTTTGGGTTCTCTTAGTAAGGCCGCTTTTATGTCAGGAAGAAGTTTATAAGTTTTCTGATGTCTTAGAAGTAACTTGTTGAAATGTGATTATTTTTTTTCTTTGTGGTATGCCACTTGTCTTACAACAGCGTTCATTGCAGTTGCTGCAGCAGAGGTACCGTGTTTGCTTTGCAGTTGTCTGTATGTAAGAAACATAAACATGGTCAAAAGTCTTGAAGGAAATTGATGCTGAGGTATTCTTGTACTATAAAAAAGTTAAACTTATGTTTGTGTTATCCATACCTGTGATGTAGTTTCTATAGGTCTTGAAAACAGACATGGTTAAAATAAGCTGTTACTGCACAACGGAAAGATGTTATGGTCTGGGGCATGGCCTCAGCAGATGCAGCTCTCTCAGGTCTACCTTGTTTGTGCTGCTGTGGCCAGGATCCCAAGCCTTGTTTGAGACTCTTGGCTGCTCTCTCCAGCTTCCAGATGCTCTTTCCCCGTCCTCCCTAGTGTCTTCATGAGCAAAAGTGGCAGCCTGACAGTTCTCGTGAGTCTCTGCCTTTTCCTTTCCCTCCTCTGGTCAGAAATATTGCTGATGTGAGACTAGCACTTGTTCTTTTCTGTTCCCTACCTGTTGTGGCTGGATTGTCTGTCTCAGAGTGCCCATGGCTGATGCTGGCAGGGATGATGGGGGTTCCCCTTTCTACCTCGTAACCCACGAGGGTTGTGTCCTGTGTGGGCTGTCAGTCCAGTGGGCATTAGGACGGGAGAGGGTTGCCTGCTGGGCTGGAGTTTATCTAGATGCACTTATGAAAACCTCTCTGGCTCTTGGCATTGCCTCTTGCTTTCACCCCAGGAATACCCTGCTGAAGTAATTTTGGTGGCCTCGGGAAGACGTGGGTATATGCCAGAAATGACGTCCCCTCTGTCACTCTGGACAGGTGCAGGAGGGAGCAAGATGTTCCCCCAGGATTTCAGGCTTTGGTTTGCATGGGGAGAAGGTGGAATAAGACTGATTATTAAGCTGGGTTGTATCTTCTGCTTGTCCAGAGGCATGTTAATGTTGGCCAGACATAGTCTGCATGTGACCTGTGTGCAAACAGCGAGTGGTCTGCCAGAGGACATGTTGCAATGTCCTATAGGCTAACCTCAAAAATCCATGAGCACAGAGCTGAGGTGATACTGGGATTTAATCCCAGCTTCACGGGTGTGTCCTGTCCTTCACACAGCTCCATACCCCACTAAGGGTCTCTTCCCAGATGATCAGAAAATCCATAAGCAGAAGCATAGTCCCCATCTGTCTCCTGCTCCTGTCAAGGTCCTTCTCTCCTCCTCACCCGCTAGAGGCCCATCGCCGAGTATGGCAGTCTGACTGCTGGGTGGACCAGAATATGTGTTGGGGGTCTTGTGGCTGGAGGCATGACTTTGGCTCGTGAGGTTCCTCTGGGTTGTGCCTGAGGCTGTGCTGCTGGTGGGAGGTGTCGCACAGCCATGGGTGATCCCTGCCAGGGAGGTGATGGGGCTTTGTGGAATCCTCCTCTGGCTGGAGACCTGCCCACAGCATGAGGCCGCTGTAGCTGCCGTGGATGCTCCCCCAGGCCCTTTCCATTAAGAACAGAGGATTTTTTTGTTGTTGTTGTTTTTTAAACTTCAAACTGAAAACCTCCAAAAAACACTTTTGCTGAATGTGCCTTGGGAGCATAATTTGGACCAAAACTCTACTGAAGGATGGTCAATCATATTGCTTCTGGGGGAGAGTTCCGATCCCTCTTCCTTTCTCACATATACACACAGGTGGATTTTGCTGTAATAATCACAGATGCAGATGCAGAGATTAGGAAGGTTCTATTTTTAAACAGTACAGGGGTATACACTGTTCAAGAGCGTGGCTTTAACAAACTAATTTGTTTTTAAAGGAGAAATTATAGCAGTACTCCCTATCTGGAAAATGTGTAGCTAAGATAATATATTCTGTAATAAACATATATATATATATAGCATAATGGTTATACTGTATGTGGTGAGGGTATTGTCTGGGGAGCAGTTGCAGCAGCAGAGCTGCCCTGTTTGCTCTGCAGTTGTCTGCTGACCTGCTTATCAGATAATGTTCTTATTAAACAAATGAATTTATCACAGAGGTGCTTAAGGGGGACTGTTGTTGTTAAGGGTCCATCAGTATTTTTGTTTTAAATGTTTTGTGGATATAACAAACTGTATTTTTAGCAGCTGCTCATCTTTGCTTAGGAACAGGCAGAGTACAGGCTTAGATGATTGAAATGATATGTTTTATTTGCAATTTTATATGAGAAATATTTGCAAATAAAAGTAGGAAAAAACTAAAAGTGTTAGGATACATCAATTTTATCCATATTTAAAATATTGTGCTTTTCAATTATGCATCATTGTAGAATTTATAATATGTTTCTGGGTAGTAGTAGAAGGGAAGTGAAATGTTTCAGCAAAATACAATGGTTTGCATTATGGCATAATTCTTTAATGGGGTTTTATTTCATATTTTTTATTGTAATAAGACTACTTTTGTTGAAAGGGAGTTAGTGTAGCGGTGCAATTGTATTGGGCAAAAAAAAAAACCTTAATTTTGAGAGAATGTTCTTAACTTCCCATGAAATATAACGAACGGTCTGTTCTCCCCCAAAATGAATTGCTCTCTTCTCCTGTTCCCCTTCATTAGTCCCTCCTTGAGTTCTGACCTTTTATTTTCCTGCATTAATGCAGCTCTGTCTCTTGACTCCTCATCAGCCTCTCCCTCCTGTACCCTGCCGAGGCAGGTGTCCCTTAGAAGCATGTGCAAGAGCAGATCATACAGAAGCCACAGCTAAGGATCCTAATATGCCCTGTGAAGATCACTGAAGGGTGATGACAGGTAGGGCTGTTCAGAAAGCAGAATTCATAGTCTGGGCCATTGTGACAGATCCTGAAATTTCACTGGGAAAGGGAATTTTTAAACTTTAAAACCACAATCAACCAGGAAGTAATACAGCATCTCGGTTCAGTCAAGAGAAGACTGACGAGTTTCTCCAGGTTTTTTTTTTGTTTGGTTTTTTTTTTGGGCTTAGCAAGGGGGTTTTTTTTTTTTTTTTTTTTTTTTTTTTTTTTTTTTTTAATAGAAAAGCAGCCTACTGGAAGGCCATGGAGCTGAGTTCTTAAAGTTAGGCTTGCTACAGTGTGATGACAAGGTATCTGATAGCTGGTCAATCCTTATACTGTATGATGTGGTTGGCATTTACACATGCAGTATAGCTAGGGGAGCCTCTCACAAATGCCTGCACACCTTGGGAAGTCTGCAGATAGTTTCATCTTCGCACTGATGTGTCATTTATTGTAAATTGGTATGAATGAGTATGTTACTTTGATGTAACATTTTGCTGACCTTGCTTATATCATAGATGAGCAGATGGTATGGAAAACATTTTGTACTCGTGCCAGAGAAAGGCTATGAGACTGAAAAGTAAAACTTAGGCTGAATGTCTTGGGCACCATGAGCTCACTGTTAACATCTTTGGATGAGCTGGCTGGAGAATGGCCCGGGCATCGCGGCTGTGTAGCACCTTTCCTCAGGATCAGCAAATCCTGCAGAAGGCACTGGCTTTACGGGCAAGGAACTACCTTGCCGAACGAGTTGGAAAAACCAACAGCAAGCTGTGACTGGTATCTAATAGTGTGAGGAGGATGGTAACTACCTCCCTCCCAGTCAGCCAGTTCAAGTGCGAAAGGAGTGGTTTTGGGAGGGTTACAGGTCTTTTTGGGCTTGTTCTTCTCTACCACTACTTTCCTTTTTTCGTCATACAGTTGGTTTTGGGAAAGTCAGGGAATGGGCTGCTGAGTGGGGAAAGTTTGTTCATCCTGATGCCCTGGTGTGGTAATTGGGTTTTCAGGTTCTGGGGTAAGGATTCAAGTTAGTGCTTTTTGTATGGCTGTGTACAGTGCTGGAGATCAAAATCTGGTGCTAGAGTAAAAAGGTGACTAGCAGTGAGTTGCTAGGAGAGCACCAATGTAACAGAAATGGGTAATTTAGTTCCTCCTAGCAGAGGTGTGTAACGGGACAGGTTTCTGGAGTGCCTGCGTATGTTTATAAAAAAATTGTTCAGTTGTATGTCAGCACAAAGTTATAAAGTCATATAAATTGCAAGAAATACAGACTGTCATAATCATTAGAGATCCAACTCAATCACATACAGAACTGCAAGAGAATATTTACTGCTAAGGCTATGTGAATTGGAACTCCTGCTTATACATGCTTGTTTGCAGCTCTTTATCTTAGATGCTATAGTGGAAGTCCACAAGGAAATAATACTTTTGAATTCACAGAAGTTTTGATTGAGCATGAAATCAATTCCCACCCTCTGCAGTGACAGATCGAGATGCCTAGTGATGAGCCTTCAACCATACTAGGAATGGGGAAAAATCCATAGGGATAAAATACTCTGTACAAAGGACTGGATTAAGGAGTGCAACCTATATAATTTTTATTCTTTTGTTTAGGTGCTTGAGCTTGCACATAGAATTTTTAGGTACAATCTTGCATTTCTGAGTGATGCCTTGAAAAGGAACAGCAGTTGTACTACATCTATGCAGTAAATGCTTTGATTTGCAGTGCCTGCTCTTGTAGCCAAACAACACTTCTGACCTCAATGTAAATACCTCGGTGGTGTTTCCGTCTTTGTTCCTGACTGCCTTCATAAATGTCCGTACTTCTGTGGATTATAAATCAGTTAATCACCTGAGTATGTGGTTTCTGTTTACTGGAGAGGATGGGAAGGGACATGTTAATAAATGAAAACAGAGCTGTGCGGATCTCAAAATTCCTTAAGTTGCTGCCGAAAACACCAGTTGTAAAGGCAATTGTCACAGCTGCACAGTCTGTCTAAAATTAGAGATGTTTTAAATATTAGTTTGATTAGTAGCTGCTACCAGTTCATAGTTAAAGTGACATAGTAGCTGCAGAAACATGCCTTTCATGTGTGGTATGTAGCAGATTTGTACTATCTGATGCCATTGATTATGTACTTAGAAAAATTTCTATGCAAATATTTTCAGGTGGTCTGACATAGTGAAATAAAATGAATCTGTATACACAAAAATATTACATGATCTGTTGGATGTGGCACAGGCTCTAGCAGATGAACACACATATACATTAAATATGTTCATTTGGATTTCTTGGTATTCAGTTAGTGATGCAATTGCTGTTCTGAAACTTGAGTCTCCTTGACTGTATAATGTCTGTTCTGATTTGGAACAAATCTGCAGTAGTAATTGTAAAAATGAGTCCTCTTCTTACAGTGGTTTAGCAATGTTTTTCTTCTCGTTGTTCTCTTACCCATGTAGACCTTAATGAGAAGTATGGCACTAATGATTGCTGAATGCTTCTCCAAATGTTCAGAGGTTCATAGTGTGAAGCAAAAACAACTTCAAAGGCATGTCCTGTTGTAAATTTTTGATGAAAAGTAGCATACAGTGTTAGAAGTTGCATAGGATTATTGTATTGCATATGAAGAAGAAAACCATAGGGCAGAAGTGAGGAAGTGGGTTGCAGTTTTAGCATGAGTAATACACTTTTATGAAGTCTGTTATATACCTTTACTGAAATAAATATATTAGCTCAGTCCCTCTGAATCCATCCATCTTGGCTTAAAAATGAACAATGAATTGTGCTAAGGATACAACTACTTTTATGACAAATTTAGATGTTCATTGTTTTTTTTTCTTAACCGGAAAGTTACTAACGATTTTCACAGAAGTACACAAATGATTAATTCCATGTCTATTTTATTCTATAAGCGGCACAAAAATTGACCTGAGGGAAAAATACACAGTGCATGTGTGAAGGGGAAAGTCTTTTTTGAATGAAATTTCAGCAAAGACTCGATTAAAGCACTTTGCCATAATTCTGGGAATACTGTGTTATATCCAGTTATGTCAGACTTTCCCTTAAATTTCACTATTTACCTTTGCAAAGTGAACATACCAAATTACATCTGCAATACATGACAGCTTCCTTATTAGCTCAATTCCAGAACCAGAATTATTTTTTCTGCATTTTGTTGGCATTTCAGTTTGTCTGGCTCTCACTGCAGGGTCTCTGTGATGTAGCCTCTGCTCCTATGTTTCTGCAATCTAATTCGAAATAATGGAGTTTAATGAACTTGTCATCTGTGTTGTGGCCCATGTGTTTCTAGGGGAAATGTGGGGTTTGAAGTGGTCTATTTTTTCCCTTTAGAAGCTCAATAGTATAAATGAAAAGAGGCTCAAAATCAAATTAATTTAATTCTGGATTTTTCAGAGGCTGTAATTAAGAAAGACTTAAGCAATAAATCAAGTCTTTACCATCTTTTATTAAATGGGTTTGAGTCAGTAACCTGAAACATAGTTTTAGTTGGGAACTTGTGGAAGAGCACATTCCTGTCTGTAGTAATGACATATTTTAACTGGATTGGAGATTCTTCACAAAATAAGCACGTTCTTTTAAAGGTAGTGTTAGGGAATAAGCAGTTGTACTATTAGAAAACAAATCTAGCTATTTCCAATAAAAGATGCATTTTTCTAAAACTGATTTTATAAATTGAAACAGGAAGAATGCATAAAAATATGTTCTGTTATGCAAGACTTGGGCTTTTCGTTTACAAACAGAGTATTGGGTTAAACTTCCTCTGTTTTGAGAGAATTTGCATATTTAATACTTCCTAGATTTTTTTTTTCCTTTAAGATTTGGATTTAGGTACCCAAAATGGAATATACCTGAATTTCTTTACCTCATAAGTGCTCCCAGTCTTAGAAGAAGGCAAAACAATGTGTGCTATCCACGTAATAAGTGTTGGACTTGTGGCACTCCTTTGAAGGCTTTACGGGGCTTCCAATCTCTGGAAGCACATCCTGATTTTAAAGAAATTTTCCAAAGGTGTAATTAAATTGCATAACCATTTGGTGTGGTTGACTCACTGTAAGGTGTGCTGTGTAGGAGGTATGCAGCTACTCATCTGAGAACTGCTGTCTTGCAATGAATAGGAAACACAGCTCATCTGGAATTTGGGCCAAGAAATGGCCCTGAATTGGTCAAACTTCAAGTGAAACTTCAGCAGTTGGAATAGGTAAATGGATATCTTTGAACTGTATTTTAAATTTTCATTTGGACTAGTAAGAAAGTTTCTGGGACAGCTGATCAGAAAGATTTCAGGCTACTTTGTAGAGTTGGGTTCAGCTGAGTACAGGGAATGACAAGATAAACCAGTCTCTGTCCAGGTCTTCATTGATCTTGCTGCTACCCACAACTGTGTTCTAGTTGGGATTCTCACGTGCCATATGTGGGGGTGATTGTATCTGTTCCTTGAGGGTTGGATGGGGCTCATCAGATCGTTTTAACAATTCTGGTTTATGGCAAAAGTCTTTAAGCTCCGGTACAATGTTATAATGAAAAACTTGAAGACCAGGTGCCCTGGTGTGGGACTTATCCAGCTATGCAACGTCTCAAACTCTTGATGACTTCAGTGGACTCTAAATCTCTTCATAATAGTAAAAGATACCACTGCCAAGAAAAAAAAAAAAAAGTTAAATATTGAGAAGTATTTACAGGCTTGTAGGCAATAGGCTTCTTTGGAATTTTGTTTTTCTGAAGTTAACCTTGTCATAATTTAATAAATAAATAAAATCTTGCCAGTAATGCAGGGGGCAGTAATGCCAGGGCACAACCCTTCAGGAGTAAAGGGTCAGTTTTTATCTTCCAGATTTTTTTTTTAAGTGGAGGGAGCGGGGGCAGGAGAAGATGTGCCTACTGACAACAGAAAGAAGTGCCAGGTGTACAATATCATACTTACATTTAGCAAGCCTTAGATATTGAATGACCAGGTGTAGGAAAAAAAAAAAAGAAAACAACCAAAAACCAAACCCCAACAAATCCATACACATATTTACATACAAAAAACTAGAAATTTTGATTGAGATATAAAAGCTCAGATTAAAAAAATCCTCAAGTTCTTGATTTGACCTTCCTTTTTCAATGAATTAAGCTCCCATATTGTAGCTTTTTTTTTTTTTTCTTCCCAAATGTATAGAAAAAAGCTCAGGTTCATACATGACTCAAGAGGGCAGGGATGACACTGAGCCAGAGCTTAGTTCTGCTTTATTGATAATAGAGCTGACAGTTAAGAACAAATCTACAGAACGTAATTGCAAATCCTTTAGCCAAGCAGCATGCTGAACATCTACAATGGAATTGGCACCTAAATTAAAGTTAAGCATTAGTTTAAATTCTCAGAAAGCAATTAGGAAGCTAACTAGATCTGTAATTGCAACAGAGATTGTAATGAACACAAAGCTGGACATGGGAATTGATTTGGGTTTTTTAATTCAATAGTAAGCAATTGTAAACATGCTAATTTGCAGGTATGGTATGTGTTTCTGTAAACGATACATATTTTGCACACTTGGATGTTTTCACTATTTATATAGCTACAGGAGCAAGGAGCTCCAGTTGTGTAATAGATGCAATACAAACACAAGACAAATGAGCTCCCTTGCCTGCTTCTGATGGACACAGAAAACAAAAGGAGAGAGACAGGGACTGTGAGGATGTGGAAGGTATAAATGAGACTAAACAGTAATAATCTAATATCCACAATACTGAATACACTGTGAATATACAATTGTTAAAAACAAAATATGAGTCTATACTGCTTTTGTCAATTTGTCTTAATTTCTGCTTCTTTAATGTATTTAAATTGCATATGTTAATTAAATTAGCTTAAAGCACTAATTACATTATTCAAATGTATTAATGAAGCTAAATATATTTTTCCAGTTGTGAAGAATGTAATTATCCTCTCATGCTCTGTGCTCTCTCTTGCCTTCCAAGATCTCTTGTGAAGGAAAAAACCCTGTCTGTAATGTCACTGTTATTATTAAGGGAATAACAGTTCCTTAAGAGATTCAAGGGCATGAATATTGTATAACTATCAGAAAAAAATCTAGCCAACTTATACCAAGTTCATTAACAGATAGTTATGTACATCTATTTTTTAAATAATGGCATAAAGCAACAAGATTTTGAAGTAGAGATAGCAAAGAACATAGGAATGTATCTTGGATCATTTGGCTTGTTCTCAGCCAGAGCTGACCAATGTCAAACTAGTCATGAACTAGATATTAAAGGAGGGTTCAGCTTTATTCAGTTTTACAAATGATTAGGAAAAGATAAAGAACTTCTTTCCTAAAAATAAATAATTACAAATGACTCAAGGAGTGGGCAGAATGGTTTTGGATGAGGGCATAGCTTGCTTTTGTGCTTTTGAGCAGTAATAGTTTTGGTACATCCAAATGTAAAGATGTACTTCATAGAACTGTTTGAGTTGGAAGGGACCATGAAGGTCGTCTAGTCCAACCCCCCTGCAGTAAGCAGGGACATCTTCCACTAGACCAGGTTGCACAGAGCCCCATCCAACCTGGCCTTGAATGTTTCCAGGGATGGGACATCTACCACCTCCCTGGGTAAACTGTTCCAGTATTTCAGCACCCTAAGCATAAAACTTCTCCTACTTCTAGAAGGAGAGAATGTATGCTGTGGAAAACAGGGGAGGACAGTCTCCCAAACAGTACCAGTTTACTCTGGTGTCATGGCAAAAAAAGTTAAAATAATTCATGATGTGAGAACAAGGAGTAACTTGGGGATGTGGGGGATGGGCTTTGATTTAACTTTCATCAGGTCTAGTGGTGAGGCCCCTATGAGAATGTTCCATAAAACTTTAGTGCCAGTGTTTAAAATTATTGTAAAAAGTTGGAATGGAGATGAGAGTAGCTGAAATGATTTTAGGTTTGAGAAAGTGTTAAGGCATATGAGACTCAATTTGTTCTATTTCTCAAATAATATTGTGAGGTTGCACGACTGCAGTGTGATAGTATTTTAACGCTCAGCAAATACTGCACACTACCACCTCTTGAAAGCAAGAAGACAGTCTTAATTGTGAACTGGTGGGGAAAACCTGAAAGAAGGTAAATAGATTATCTGTCACTTGCCTTCAAATAAGTCGGACTGTCTTTTTTTTTTTAAATGTATTTTTATTTAAATGTGTTTTTCTGCAGCATTGGGTAGTTGATATGAACAGAGGAATGAAGCCGAAGGCTGAGAGGCATGAACAGTTTTGTTAAATGGCCAAATGATCTCTTCTGGCCTGAACTCTGCCTGTTCAATTTCTCTAAAGCAACGGAGCAGTTTGAGTCACTTGCTGTACCAGTGCATAGCAGCACACAGACGGCAGTTCAGCTTAACCCAGGACAAAAGGTTTCTGCAAATGTACTAAAGGACATTAGGAGTATAATTTGGGAACCAGGCAAATCATGCTCTGCACTGTTTCAAGCCTGTTTCTGAACTGCATGTTACTGTGGGGACACAGCTTGTCATGCTGGAGTTCAAGCCATCGCTAACACATTTAACATGGCCCTAATCAGATCTGACCACCTCAGATCTAAATAACCCCATTCCTAAGGCAGGAACTGTTGCATTAATCACAGCCTTGCCATTGCTAGCAGAGCTGAACTTTATAATAATGGTGGTGGGGGAGGATTTTAATTAAAATGTCCTGTGCAGAGAAGGCTTGAGAAAAACTGAGAGAATTTGATCCTGGGTAATTTTCTAAATTAGTTCGTAGTTCACTGCTTGCTTTGTAGGGAACATTTCTTTCATGGCCAATGGTCTAGTGCCTCACTTTTGGAGGCATTCTAGTCAGGTTCCTTAATTAATCTTTTCTGCTTTAATTTTGTTGCAGAATAATTTATGGGTTTATTTCAGCTTTCTTAGACCTTTTACCGTGTATGTTATCTGTGATAGCCATTCCTAGCCTAGTCCAGCCAATTACACTTCTTTTTGAACAGAAATTGGTCCTGAAGAGAATGTGCTTCCACAATACCGATGGTATCAGCAAGGTGCAATCTGATATTCAAATTTGAAAAACATCTTCTCTAAGTTAACAAAGGAAATTAAACACACAGAAACCTGCTTTGCAAAGCTAGTGATTGGCTTTTAAAATTTTTCATTAGATCTAATGGTTGAACTGTGCTGTCTTTTTTTTTCCTTTGGGTACTATATATGGATTTAAATTTATGGTTGTACTGCTCATTTTTGATTAGTCTTGGACTATTCTGATTAAGACAGTTAATTCAATTTACTGTTTAAATTAGTTGAGTAGGGAGTGAGATACAGAAATGGAACTTCCAAGTTTTTAAGGTTTGATCCAATGCTTATTGAAGTTGAAACCTGCCTACAGCACTACGAAATAACCCAGTGTTTATTTTGGCATTGGCTTGTCTTCTCTTATGGCCCAAAGCAGGATTGTGGTCAGTATGTTCATGTCAGCATATGGGAGGCCAAAGGATGAAGTTGGGAAAGCTCTGCTTCAGAGACATGGGGAGGGGGATTCATCAGGCTTAACAATGGATATTTTCAGTTTGGTTGTCACTCTCTGAGCCAGTTGCCCAAAGCTCCCCTTACAGTTGAAAGTGAAATAGGCATTTTTAGGTGGCAACAGATCTAACACGTTTTAGATGTTTTCCGTAAGAGATGAATTGTTCTCTTGACTACATCTCTGCAAAAGGAGTGGATAGGATGACTAGGTTCGCTCTGTGCACATGACCACGTGAATCCCACCCACGCTGTCTTGGATAATGGCTGGTTTCTGGTACTGGCAGGCAGAACAAAGGAACCGGCAGGTACATACTGCCTAATGCAGTCAGCACTCCCTAGGATAACTGCTGTCTCCTTCCTTTGGTTGTCTCAAAATGAAATTGAAAACGTAAACACTGTAAAGGAAACTTGCTCTAATTAGGTAAAGAAAGCACCAGTCATGCTGGGCAGGTCAACAACAAAACACTGTGTAGCCTCAGTCAAGGAATCTCATACCACAAGATGCCAGGGAGGACAGACCTTTACTGGCTCTAGTAGCTGTTGCCTTGTACCCTTCCCTTCTTCTCAAATCATGGTTGATAAGACATGTCAGCAGTTTAAAAAGTGTCAGCAGATCTAAGATCTTATTAACTCCTAGGGGCAGCACAATAATTACTAAGCTACAGAATGCATGGAGCAAAGACAGACTTTCCATTTTGCTAAAGCCATTGTATAGAAAAAATGACAAGATTTGCAGAGCTGCGAAAAGAGGACAAGAGGGAACAGGATTGTACCTTCATGGTTATGCTGTGATTGAGTCCTGTTCCGAAGATTATGTCAAATTTTCACTGAATAGCTACTTAACGTACAATACATTAACAATCTTGGGAGCAGAAGCTGGAAATTATAATTACACTCTCTCCAGCTAAATATCCCATTAGGGTGCAGAGTTGTGCTTTTCCTTTTACTCTCTTTCTGGCTCCATGCAGCTTTTCTATTCATTGGCGTGGCTTCAGCAAAAAGGAGAGTTGTCCCAGCCCCTCTTAAAGCCTAATGGCTAGGGACTATCCAGTGATATGGGAGATACAGGAGTGAACCCTCTTCAGACTGAAGAACTTAGATTTCTCATTTCCTGAGCAGAAGTGCTAGTCAGTTGGCTATATATGTGTGTATATATTTCTATATATATGTATATGTATACGCGTGCTTAAGTGTAACTCTCTCACAGTTCCTACCAGCCCAGAGCTGCTGCTTAGAAAGATATTGAGTATACCCTCACTTTGGGTATTTGGATCCAGTTGGTGCTCTCAACACACTGAGTACACTGAGCTTCTGGCTTGTTCAGAGACAGTTCCAGTTTCTTATAAAGGATGATGGGAGTGTGGGTTGTTTGAAAATTTGTTGTGCTAATACTGATGTATTTTATGGAAAGCTGATATTTCTGGCTGGCCTAAATAATTTTTTGTTTTGAATATGGCTGGATTTAACCTTAAGTACTACAACAATTATCTGTAGAACTTGCTGTCGTAAGTCTCCATAGGTGTTTACCACAGCATTAACCAAAGCTTCTGGTTATTTTTGATATTTTCCTTCCTTCAACTGCAATCTCCCACCCTCATTCAAAAACTATAAAGAACTATTTTTAGTATTGTTGCCATGGTTCATAAAATACTACTTTATAAAACATTTCCCTTTGCCTTACCAGCAGTAATTAATAGAATGTCAAACTCCATTAAGTTCTGGGTTTTTCTGATTTAAATGAATGGGGTCTACTTTGTATTTTAAGGTGTGACTTTAATTTCAGTTTGATTTTTTTCACAATACTTTGTGTGTTAGTAGTGCTCTTCCATCAATGGTCTGAAAACACCCAACAAACTGTATTACATGAAGGTCCAAATCATTGCTGGCCCCTCCCTTAGAGGTTCAGCAAGCTTTCTGGGGTAAGTCCAAGCTGGAGAAAAATGAGCTCTGCCACTTGTCTTCTACCAAGAATCTGATTCTTTGCCACAGAAACAAGAATTTTCTTGCCTATGAAATAGAGAAGTAGAGCAAAAATAGCTCTCACAATGAGAAAAACCTAACCCCTGTTACTGGGATAGTTCCATTAAAACTTGGGTGGCACTATACTGTTCAGAAACCTGTGCCAGATCATGCTTCAAAAAAAACACAAGCAACAATTGCAGTGAGTTGTTAAGCATTGCATTTCGTGCTTCATTTGCTGTAGTTGACAATGCTTTGGCTTGTACACCACCTGAGGGATGTGGCTGTTTGAAGCCACTTGAACACAAAACCACAGTCTTGCACTTGGGACTTGAGCACAAAGCCAGGTGAGGCCACTGCAGCTGGAACCGTACCAGGCTGACATAGGGACAGCTCTTGGATCTCAGGGATTGCAGGCAACTATATCCCAACACCCCTTAGGAAGGTGGGTGTAAGTAGTCACAGGTTATAGTCATCTCCTGATACAAGATAAATGGTTCATCATCTGAAGTTCAATGACAGTTACCACCTTAGTCAGCCCTAGAACTGGGAGCTGGTTACGTGCTGCCCTGCAGCTGGGATTGGCGAGACAGTAATAAATTTGGCTGTAATAAATTTGTGTCCTTTTGGAGATATTTTACACAAGAAACAAGGGAAATCTTTTAGTTTACTGAGTTATAGTAGGGAGTTGAAGTATGTGCTCAATAGCAGCTGACACAAGGGCTCTGTTTCTACATACTGTGGGAATGTTTCTCGGATCTTGAGCTATATTCATGTATTAATTCAATTTCTTGGTCTTTAAATTTTACATGAGCTTAATGTACTTACGAGTTAATTGAAAATGTATTGCTAAATTCTATTAAGTTACACTGGAGGCAGTTAACTTAGAAGTTGAGTTCTTCTTGTTCAAGGTGATCAGAACATCTTTCCTGACAACCTCTCCCCTGACCCTTGTATTTTCAACCAGGTCAGTTGTATCACAGAGAACCTGTTTTCTACACAAGGGTTCTCCTTTCAAAAAACAACTGGATAGGTTGTCAGACAACAGAATAGGTTTCAGTTAAAAAAAAAAAAAAAAAAAAAGGCCAGAAGTGGGATTTCAATTTATGCTGCTGCTATTGATTGATATGCTTGTATTTCAAATATGATATGTAGGAATATAATACTTCTGATGAAAAAAATGTAGTTAGAAGGTGATTCAGCATGGCCTGTTTACATTTATGAGAACTTTTATCCAGCTAGTTGAAAAAAAATGAAGATCCAGAAGAAAGAATGAAAACCTTTTAAGCCAACTGAGGTATTCTCTGAGATGTGGGGCATTTCTAGAAAAATTTCAATTTAACATCAATTGAATTTAACATCTCACGATTAAACTTTGTTTAATCTGGTTGCTGTCAGAACAGTTATGGGCCACTGCAGTTTGGATGCTTCCTGGCTGCAACAGTAAGAGCTTTGTTAAGAATATTTTTTTGCTATCGTTCTTGTTGGCAAGCTGAGCTTTTCCGTTGGGATAACAATTCTCATGTGCAGCACAGCCAGTGTTTCATGCGAGGCAGTCCTTTTTGTCAGGAGTGGCCATTGTGGGCACTACTATTCAGGTACCAAATAGCAATAGTTTGGATATAGGTTTGTGTGTACATCGTTAACGTTTTGTTGGAGAAAAATGCTTGTATACTGATGAATATAATGTATATTTTTTGCTACAAATTTCATTGTGAGAATGAATGGTCCTAAATGCAGTTACACAAGCATTGCTGACCAAGTTACTTCCCTCAGAAAAGGGCTGGTTGTACAGCAGAGTAGTTGAAATATACTTTACCCAAAGAGCTTTTATAAACTCTGTGTGCTTATTTGTAATTAGCTAAACAACTGACATCAACCAGCAACTAACTTGGCTTGAAAGACCTAAACTGGAAATATTACACTTTTTTTCACATACTGAATTTTTGCACAACAGTTATTTTGTTTATTATTCCTGTTCTGCTGTACGTTTTACTTGTATATCAAGTTTTCGTTTTCCATGTTCTTAAAAGTTTGATTTTTTTTTTTTTTTTTTGCCTTAGCTGGAATATCAATAAATGTACAAATGAGTTATTACTTTGTTTTACACTTGATATCCCAGAAAGCATGCATATATCTTTTGTGATATTATCAACTTGTCAAATTTGCAGAGACTGCCTGTTATGATTACTGTTTTTAATAAAGACCATAATATGGAATTGCATGGACAAACAGCTTCCAAAGGGAAACCATTTAAGTTGCCGTTCAATATCCAGTACATGACTCATTTGCTAACACCTAACTTTTACATATTGACATACATTTTTACTTTACCTGGAAATGTCAGGAGGAGAGTTCAGGGAAAACAGAAGAGAGATTTTAATTAATATTGCTCTCGGTGGGCCACAAGCATTGTTTCAGTTTCAAATTAGAGCAGTGCTCACTCAGGCATGCACTGCTAATATGTTGTAATTAAGGACTTGAGGAGCAAGGGAAAATTAATCGACAGGATCTTTAATAATGATGCTGTACTTCAGTCCTGAGTTACATTACAGCAGAGGGAATCAATATGGCCTCATGGTTCATCTATCATTTACCTTTGCTTCAAACTGCTCTGTGTGTGTCCGTGGGGGGTTAATATATATGTGTGTGTGTTTAATCGTATGCGTATATGATTAAAAGTCATCAAAAGTTGGAAGTTATAAAAGATTTTCTGTATACGTATGGTCATTAAATAATCAAAAACTGCTGTGTTTGACATTTTGCTATAACAGGAAATTTAGCACATTCATAAAACTTTTGTCATGTTATATCCCCAGGTTTAATAACGGACTAAAATATTCCCCACAAAAGCCTTACTCTCGTAAAATTATAATGCAAAGGTTCTCTACAGGTAGACAGCTGGAAGGAACATTGGTTGTGGAAATTACTGATACAAGGAGGACTAGTTTTGTCACTTTTGCCACTCCCCTTGATCTATCATAAGTCAAAATCAAACAGTTACTTCATAGGTATGTATGTAAAGCTGTAAACATCAGCTAATTTACAGAAATAATAAAAACTTACTGTAGAAAAAATAATTCAGGTAAGGGACATTTCATGGAATGTTTATAAGCATGATAATTGTAACAAAAAGAGGAACTTTGAGTTGCTTTTCATACGGATTATAATTTAAACCTTTGATCTCTTGGGTTTTGTTTGTATGTTTAATATAACAGCTCACTGACTGGAAGTACTTCTTCTTGTTTCAGAAGCATACTTCCTTTGAGAAGTGTGCTCATGTTCTGTTGGTATTGTTGATCTGAGGATGGCATTGCTGCTATGAAGGCGGGAAACTAAGTTTTGCGTTTGGTTTCAGTTATCAACTGATTATCTGAAATTGCTGCGTCCAGATGGCTAGTAAGCTTCTTCTCCATCTACTTGTGAAAAGAGATTGTCAGACCTTGTTTTGGTGATGATTCATCCCTGACTTATAGTTTTACATAATTACATGATTCTCTGCCTAACATGAACCTGATATCTTTGTGTTGTGGAGTAAAGGCGTCTTTCATGAAAAAAAATGTAGTTTTTATAAACTTGTAGTTTAATTTCTATCCAAGGATTTCCAAACATTTTACAAACTTAAATTAGTCAGGTCTTGTCACATTATCTCTTTTTAAGGAAAAAAAAAATAGAATTTAGGTAAGACATCTAAAACTAGTAAGTCTGAATCAACCATATAGGCTGAATTTTGAAAAGTTGTTGGTTCCTGACTTGTACAGCACTTCACAGAAAATGTAGCGTTAAAAAAACACAAAAAACCCCAGAAAACTAATGGGCAGAATAAACTTGCTACACAGTGAATTTTTAGAACTTTCACTTATAAAGATCAGTTTTATGTGTATAAAAGAAGAGGGTTAAAAATCTGTTTGCTTGGCATTAGGGAGGCACAGATTCTTTCTCACACCAAGACAGTCTTAATCCTGTAAGTGGACCTATCAGAGTTCCAGTGACCAGAGTCAGCTGGCGAGTCAGGCCCAACAGCTGTCATTTGATAGCTCTGTTGAAATAATCCGAGATCTTCCCATTTAAGCAATGTCAAAGCAAAATGAGATTCTCGCTGTTCAGTGTTCCTTGGCCATTTTTTATGGCGGTGACACGCAATACAATGTAATTTTTGTTTTTGGGGGGAGTGTGGAACTTTCATAGAAATAAAATGTGTTGTGCATAAAATTAATTTAATTGCAAGATACTAAGTTCTCAGTGTGAAAGAGTTGCCATAGTGCAAACGCAGTCCAGGTACCTGTTGACTTTTACTGTTTATCTTCCACCCCACCCTTCAGAAAAGACACACCATGATCAAGCTGCCTCTTAAGAACGTCTATTATACAAACCAGTATTTTGGCAGTACCTACCATATCTTAAATGTAGCACAGCGGTAAAACTAGAGTGAAATCCTCAATTTGCTCAAATTGAGACAAAGAGAGCTTATATTAAGTACTTACAGTTCGCATCCCTGTTGTGGAAACTCAATAGTTTCCTGCAGTTTGAGGCTTCACTTGAAGTGTTCAATCCTGCTTTGTAATTGGAACAAACTTTTAATCTTACCCATTTTGACTTTGTATTTACCTTGTTTATCTGTTTGTTCCATTGCTTGCCTAAATGTGATGACAGGGGCTCATAGGAGACTTTTCTTCTAAGGATTTTGAGACAGTGTAGTGCACTAGCATTCCCTTGGGCAACTTCTTTGTTTCTCCAAATCTAGATTAATTTATTTTTTTAAAATGACTGTTTTATGAAAAGAGGTACAAAGCTGTTTATGTGACTTTAGTATTATAATGCCTGCTATCTTTTCACTAAAGACAAGGTCTGATTTTGATGTAAAATTTATTAAAGTCACCTGTTTGTAGACACTTATCTGTAAACATATTCAAAAGCCTATTAAATTATTTAAATTTCTTACCTTGCTCTTAATGGGTTTTTTCCACATTATAACTCCAAATGAAATTGAAGTTGTTGCTTTCATTTATTTGTCCTGTCCCAGTGGTGTCGCTAGCTTCAAGCTAGTTAGAAAGAATATAGCTGTTCCCTTTGCTGAAAAGGTTTCCCAGATGAGAAGAGCTGCTCTTCTAAGTCCTCCGTTGTTCCCTAAGAGAATATCTCCCGTGTACCATAAGTCTGAGAGCTGTCTCCCAGTCTAATAACATGTGACTGAGGTGCTTCAGGAATTTTATTCCTAGGATCAGTGGAGAAAGCTCAGACAAATTTCCACTCCATCTACTGTCTGCTGTTGAACTGGAATGTGAGCTTGCATTTAGACTCTATGGAGCCTTAGAAACTGTACGTATTATTTTACTAAAACTCATGTGTTGAAAAGGTGTGATAATGCTGATTCACATAGATAACCCGTTACAGTCCCAATATTTCTCATCAGGACATGTCATCCAAGCCAGCCAGTCTACATCTTGTACTTTACAGCTCCTATTTCTACCTAGGTATAGGTGTCTCACATTTCTCTCTATTGAATCATGTCCTTTTTTTATGCCATTTTCCAATTTGTCAAGGCTATTTTGATTCTTACCTAGTTCTCTAGGGGCATGAAAGAAGCTGCAGGCCCTGTGTTGTGTGCAGACAAATGTTACATTTAATATGAATTCACTCTGTTCCATCATCTAAATGATTAATGAAATTACTGAATAAATACTCCTAGACCCAGGACAGACCCTCTGCAGAATCCCACTTGATCTTTTTCTGACATCCTGTTTTGACAGTTATCCATTGATAGGTCTAAATATGGTTTTCAAAACACTTTCACCCATTTGAAAGAGGGTTCATCTAGAACTTGCTAATAAAAATATCATGTGAGACAGTACCAAAAGCCCTGCTAAGGTGCACCTAAGACATCTACTGACTTTTCCCTTCACACAAGAAATAGAATTTGGTCAAATGCTCACTTCATTCTAGTTTCCATTTTCTTGTTTTTCCTGGTGTGTTGTGATTAATTGCCTGATCACAATTCTCTTTCTAGTGAAAAATGAAGCTAAAGTAATTTGAATAAATTTCTCATGATCATCTATTGATAATTATCTGGAGTAACAAGCAGTTGTTATTTTCAGTATACTTACCTTTGTGGGAAACAAACCCCAGAAAAATCCACGTATTGCCTAAATCATTTTAAAATCATCCATGCATCTTTCAAACAATGTAAATACAGTGGTTTTTATTTGTGAACTAACTGCAAGACTTTATTACCTTTTCTTTCCTCCTTTTTTTTTTTTTCCTGCTAAATCATGCAGAAAATTTCACAAATACTTTTGAAGTGCATGTGGGTCTTTTTTTTGTCACTTTTCTCCACTATTATATATGAGGGTTCTGAGGGACCACAGGTGATCTACCAGCCACAGACAGACAAACTGTGGAGGACTGAGCCATGTATTTTCTGACTGTTTTCATACTACTTCTGTGTCTCTGGAGCATGTTCTTTTTGCCTGTTCCTTTGTACATGCTATACTTTGATCTTTCTGACTTTTGTCCCACCATGCTCTTGCTATTTTTATATTCCTACTTACTAATTTGATTTCAAAAGTGATTTATTTTGAGGAGCTTGCAATTTATCTGCCTACCAGATCTCTAAGCCCAGTGAAATTCATCTTTCTGGAGCATAGTCTTCACTTCATCCTTCTTCTCTTATGAAGAATTAACGACCTTTGACATTTCTCCATCTTTTACACCCATAGTTCCTTTGACATGTCTTGAAAAGCCCTTTATTTTTTTTTTTTTTTTCCTGTCAGAATGAGCTGCTGAGGGTCTTCCTCTTTTATGTGAATAAATAGCCCAGAGTGTCCTGCTGCACTCTGCTTCCAGGGAGCGTTTGGTAGTTCTACTTTGCATTTAGCGTCCTTGTCTTTTTTTTTTTGGTGTAGTTGATAAAACATATTATAAACCTATAAAATGCTGTCCAAACATAATGATCTTTAGGAGTGATTAATTTTTTCCAGAAGTTTCATGACCTCCCACTTGCATGGGGTTTTTTGTGGGTTTTTGGTTGTTTTCTGTGGTGTGGTTGTTTTTGGGGTTTTTTTTGTGGGCCCGAAAGTGCATACCCCAGCAAGGCTGTCAGCAGTGGGAAATCAGTTATGTGTTAACAGGGGAATTAGCATTTACCATCTAGCAGTGATGGAAAGCTAGTCCTTAAGGAATTTGCTCTTTTAGAAAGATTTCTGCCAGAAGATCCTGTGGCTTCGCAGAAAAGACAGCTCAGTTCTTTTTTTTTCCCCAGTGTATCCTTCAGGTGGTAAAAAGGGAGGAATGAAGAGAATTCAGAAGTTTCCTGGAAGCAGTGAAAGGCCCTCTCCAATTTGATGTCTTCCTGCCATGGGATCACCACCTTTCTCTACAAATAAACCCATTTATATGTATCTGTCTTAAGGTCTTTCTTCAAAGTAGAATGATGTTCTCTCTCTTCAGTACTGCAGTTGTGTACTGTGCTAATGAGAAATTCCACCTGCTGTCTATGTGTTTCTCCCAAGAGATCTAGCAAATGATGTTGAGGATGCTGAAGCTGCTAAACATTACTGCATTTCTTGGTTTTTCTTCTCTAGATGAAGGGAAACACTTTAAGTACTTGATTTTCCCCCACTCTTTCAGTGACATACAAAAGAGAAAATGAGAAAAAATTAATTTATTTAAGGATGTCAAGGACAGAGACTATATTTGACTTTCTATTGATACTACTTACCTACGGTATTTGTATTTGTATGACCCTGGGTATTAGCATTTGGATTTATGTGTGTATCTCCAAAGTCAGCTGCCAATTGCCCTGTTTGTATAGAATAAATGATTTTTTTTTTTTTTCTGCAGAAAACCTCTTTTTGGCTCCTGCATTTTATTTTCTTGCTGTTTTTAAGTTAAACACATTTGAGGTATCAGATGGCCAGTATTAAATGCACAAAGTGCGTTATTTCCTCCTTCCCTCCCCTGCAGCAGTCTGTTTCTGTTTAGCTATGCAACTAGGAGTGGCTGAGATTAAAAGCAGGAGTCACAGCTGACATAAACCCCAATAAAATCAGGTGACATTGACTATTTGAAAAGTGACCAACTTTTAGCATTCTTAAGCTGCTTAGAATAGCGTTAAATAAAATTGTTGGCTGAAGGGACTATTTATTCATTGTGTGTTTCATGCTGACTACAGGGAGAAGGGGATTTTGGAGGAAGAACTCTTTAGCTGGCAATAACATCCGTTGCAAATGAGCTGGGGTGGTTCAAAGTCAATTTGATAGACTGTGTGATAGAAGTCACTCTCAGCTGTTAGTGAGTTGAGGTGAATTTCAGCACGACAGTGAAGAACGCGCAGGGAGTTCAAACAGTTAACCATGCTGGTTTGGGATTGACATAGTTAGGCTAAGAAATTTTTGTCCCTTATACTGTTTCAAGGACCTTGTAAAATGCAGATAAAGCTACTGACTCCTCACTGCTCATCTTGTCTGATATCTAGAGTTGAGCCTTATATAAACAGGGTGTGTCCAAATGGCAGGTGGGTATAGGTAACATATGGGTTTCTGGTGTTTTATAACTTAGTTCTCAAATAAAAGGTAGTAGAGGGTTTTTAAAGACATGCTTTAATTAAGCTTGTCTCAGTAGGCAAAGTCGTATAGTGTTCTAGCCTTTCCAGGTAGTCCGTATCCTCAGACCCTTTTGCTATATTGGTTTAAATTTGTAGATTGCCTTTTAGCTCTTAAGATTTTACAAGTAAGACAATGTACTACAGAGAGAAAAATGAATATAATAACTTGAAGGTATCTTGATCTTTCATGGGAAAATATGAGGTATAATTTTTATGGCTTTATAGATCTGAATATCTGATGTGAATTACCCAGCTTTATGTATATAATAACTGTTTCCAGAGTATTTGAGTTCATCTCAGGGAAGTGCTCCTGTAAAACGTGTCTTTCCTTGTACAGCCATGGAGGCTGTAGTATGGAGGACTACTGAAATTACTTGTGACCTTGCCTGTCATTTGTTAGCGACTGCATCATCAACATTAATCAAAATGTACTCATTGGCAAATTTTCATCTGTAGCATACTGCTCCCATAACTCTTCCTGTGTTTTTCCTAGTGTCAGCAAGATCTGACATTTTTAGAGCAGATGTGTAATTTCTGCAAATATTTGTAATTCACTTTACAGGGCATATATAGCACGTAAGAGATGCTGTGATATTCAGGCTTTAACATGTAAAACATTTTTATGGCTCCTGTGGGCTTGACCTCAATTTATTTGCAAAATAATTTTTCAAATACTAGTGCAGAAGCTTTATAATACAAAGTATTTAAAACTCTCTCATACTAGATTGAGTTTGTGATCTGTCATAGAAGAACAAACAATACATGCTAGTCCATGAGAATCACTCTGGAAATGCTGGAACACAGCAACGTGAACCTAATCAATGCATAAATCCTACTGATTTCAACAAAGTCAGAATTTCTGCTGTTGTCTCTCTTGCCCTAGTGCCTGCCATACTGGGCTGTGAGACCTCAAGCATCATTGTCTGTTTGAACCCTGGTTCTGGTGATAACGTGACCAGGCTGATAGCTTATTGCTTCTCATCCCGTGCGTGTGTGTTCCAGGACCTCTTCTCTGTACATTAAAGCATGTGACAGAATTTCATCCTTATTTTCTGAGAAAAGTAGGTCAAGAGTAGGTACATCCCTGTTGTCATACACAGTTCACATTAGTACCTTGTTATAATCTCTTTTACCTCTTGCTCTCTGTTTATTTGGAAAGAACAAAGTCTTAAATTTCTAATGTAGGGCTATGTTTAGCAAGAGTGATTTTATTCAGGAAAGTAGGTGCATTTGTTACTCCACAAGAAGTCCTTGAAGGATAGCCTTGCAATAAGAACAGTAAGAAATGTGAATGGAAAGCCATCTGGTCCCCGCCACTACCCCTGAGGTTACGCCCGTGCAGACTGGAGTGACTGTTGTGGAAACAGCATCTTCACAGCATCTGTGCTGGCTTCTTCCTCCTTGTATTTTACCTGTTCCTTGCCTGTAAGCCTGGGGCGCCTGATGTGAAGCAGTGCTGGGTACGTTACATCCCAGTGGTCATGCTGCCAGTCAGTTCTTTTGATGAAATGTGAACAAACAAAAAAATTACTATAATGCTGAGTTTATTGTTCTCTGCAGTCATGTCTGTATGTGTTGCTTATGCCTTGAATCGTTCATTGTGAAAAAGGGTATTAGGTTCAAATATTGTCTTGCACTCTCTTGTATAACCACAGTTCTCCCACAAGAGGGAGACATAAAATTGATCAAATCAAAGGAGGAAAGCAGCTGGTATGAGGAGACCCTTATTAGCAAGCAACTTTACCGTTCCTGAGGCAGTGGAACTTGCAGAACGAGTAAATATCAATAGTGTGGGAACATTTGGTATGACAGAATGTTTTCTTGTAAAGGAGAGAGAAAGAGACTGTGAAAATGTGATTATAGATTTTGAAGGAAGGCAAAATGTTTCTTAGCTAGATTCTGGCTGTGTTTATCTTTGCACATAATGTGGTACAATTGGAGCAGACCTACTAAGCAAAACATTTGATTTGCAAACTTGACATTGAGGTTTGCACAGATTTCAGGAGATGCTTTCCCTTAGACTTCTAGTGTGGTCCTGGGACTTGAACACCACTAGTGCTTGTTTCCTTCAAAAAGGTGAATGCACATGCTCTGCTATGGAAACCGAAGTGTGTTCAGCGAGGGTGAAGCAGATTTACTGCAAAAACATATGGCTTATGTGAAATAAAACACTACTGGAAATACACCTTCCTCCTCCCATTTTGGTAAGCCTTCATGCCAAAGATTGTGTCTGACATGCAAAATGTCATATGGAAACCCTGTCCAAACTCAGGTTTTATCTGAAATGTGTTTCCTGGATGAAATAAAAGGATTTTCCTAGAGAGAAAAGCAGTGAAGCTGCTGGTATTATACTAACACCAACTTCCATTGCTGAAATGTTTACCAAACTCTGAAATACATAAATTAATATAAGACCATTTTGTAGAAAAGGAGGGCAGAAGAGATGAAGTCTAGTTTGTTTGTCTGGATATTTTTTTTTTTTAATGATGCTTACATCATTAAAATGAGTAATATGGACAATTTCCCCTAGAACAAAACAGTCCTATCTATCCGTTCATCTGCAGAGGTGCTCTCGAAACCAAGTTCTTACTGATGGTCACTGCTACTTTCCTCAGTTCCTGGGGGTACTTTTGTGGTTACTGATATATTTTTCAGCAGTAGTCTTCCTTCTCGGGATTATTGATTGGCATCTGCAATCAGAGCTGCACTGCTTTCAACAGTGCCGTCTTCAGCTCCTGATTCTGTCTGTTTTTTTTTTTTTTTAATGCAGGTTTGTATATGTACAGTCTGATTTCACTTTAACTTTTATCATCTTTTGTGAACTGCCTGTGCAGTAGCAGGACCTGAGATACTGGTAGATGATCCAGAGCTTTTTTATTTTTTTTTTCCCCAACTTCTTCATTCCTCATTAGGAATAAAACCAAAACTAAACAAACAACAAAAACCTTCAATGCAATGAAATTGTGAATGATCTGAGAAAAATTAGATGAAATGAGAATATTTACTTCCTTTTCTTACTCCATCTGTTGCTTCATGGACTAATGACAAAGTTGTTTCACTACCCAGTGGAGAGATAGCAACAAGATTACTGGGAAGATGAAAGTGTTTTGTTCTCCCTCCTGCAGTACTATGTCTGCAAAAAAGATTAGCTCGACATAGTGGACACAGGCAGCAGAGGGGTAACAACTCTGCTGGAATAGGGAAGAAGCAAAAGTCAGAAATCATTTAAGTGAGATGGTGTGAGATTGCCTCACCCTATTTCCAGCTGCTTTGCAATGAAATTATTTAATCCAGTCTTGCAGCAGCAGTCTTAAAGAAGTCATAGAGAGGATCTGGTGTTCTTGGAAAAATAAAGGGTAACATAGAACTAACTCAAAAAAGGAGGACGCGAGGCAGTGAGAGGATGCATCCTTAGCTTAAATTTCTGGGAAAAGGCTGGAGGTATGTATACTTCATCTACCTGTTTTTAAACTTCTACCTGATTAAAAAAAAAAAAAGTGGTAGGTAATAAACAGACAGCATGTATTTGTCTAAACAAAAAACCTAAAATTATTTCATATTACTTAATATCATCTGTTGACAGGGTAACAAGCAACAGGGCTAAACATACACAATAAACATGATTAAATCATGACTTTACAGAGGTTCTTGCCACACATTCTCAAAAACAAGTTGTACAGATCCCATCCCTATGAAAAGTCCCTACCTGGGTGCGTGCATCACTAATGGAGCAAAATCCATTCCAGGATGGGACGTGGTACTGGTGGAGACCCCACAGGCAGCAGGATTGCCTGGTTTTGCCTGCACTGAGTCCTTCCACCCTGTGACTCTGGCAAATGCCTCCATGGGGACAGTTACTGACCAACCACATCTGCTTGTGTTTGGAGATGCTTGTCTAGTGCTTTTCAGTGTTTTCATAATGATCTGGCACAGATGAGAGTGGGCTTATGAAATCTGCTGGTGATATAGAAGCCAGGAGGACCTGTCAACATGTTCAAGAACTTAGAAAAAAATGGACAAATTGCTTGAAATAAATTCAGTGCAATCCAGTAAAGTGTAAAGTGCCACACTCTCTGTAGTGTACCACCTGTGGAAGGGGGAAGGCAAGCTAAGAAGCAGAAAACACTCTGGGATATAAAGTGCATTGCAAGCTGTGCTTGAGTTGGTCCCATCATCATATCGCACAAATATCAAGCATCCTACTGGTATGTTTAAGGCCAAATGTTATGTCAAACATATGGGAGATAATACTTCTATTCCAGTCAGCACTTTGATGAAGCTTGTTCTGGAGAAATGCCCAGAAGAGGTCTTGATGCTAGAAGAGGTCTGTTTGGAACGATGTAAGGGTGATGTGAGGAAAGACCAATGAAAGAATAGATGTTCTGAAAAAAAAAAACCCTGAGAGGGAAGGAAAAAAGGTCTTAGTATACCAAGAACAAAACCTTGTAGTTTAAGCTACATTATGGGTTATCAGGAAAAAACATGAGGAAAAATGTCCAAACCCTACAGACAGTCAGTACAGAAATAGATTCATAGTGAGATATAGCCTATAGGAATGGTTTAGGCATTTTTGCTCATGCCTGGAGGTGGGCGATGGGCTGTCTGATCTCACGAGGCCTGAACGTACATCCTGTTTTTCCTGAGATGCCAGCTTGCCTGGGTGGAGACCTCAGAGAATCGAGAGCCAGAGGAACTGCGTGGAAGAGACAAAAAATGGAAGCAAAATATGTTCGACTTCCCAGGACTTTAATCTTTGAGTAGAGGAAGACACAGGTGCAACCAAATGATAGGCAGTAAGTGAAATGTGCCAGAATACAGGAGTATGCTGCACTCTACCATCTGTTATATTAGTTACAATTCTCATTGCAGCATCCTTCAGGCCTTGCTCTTGCAAAGGATTTTGCCTGCCTACACACTCGTCTTGTATGCCAGCCTCAAGCTTTAAATTGTCTTTAAACTTTGAGACACGAAAGTTTTTTGTCACTTCGGTCTTCTATATTGCAAATCATTTTGAGGGTATCATGTGGCTTGTAGGGAAGTATTTGGATGGTATAGAAACCTTCTAGATAAAATGGTTCTTGTAGGGTGCCTGTTGTTGCAGTGTCTTCCTTGTCCATTCTGAACTGACATCCTAAGTAAGGACTGGAAATCTAAATTTCTCATCACTGATATTTTTATTCGCTATTGTTACCATAAGTCACCACAGTTCAATGCTCCTGCTTTGAATATGGGATCAATTTTGCCCAATTTTAGCAATTTAGAAGTTTAGATATTAAGTCTAAACAACTCTAGGCTTCTCCTCCAGGCAGTGGATGGCAAAAGGTGCCTTCAGACAAAGAGTTGTGGTTAATGATGAAGGAAAGGACTTTGCATCTGGAAAAAAAGGAAGCAAAAGCCCTGATTACAAAAGAAGGGGGAGGTATGACTTGTCTTTGATGTGGAAAGTGTCTATTTTTTATTAAGTACCTGTTAGGGTAAGACATTTTCTGCTGTATTGGTTTGTTAGTTTTAGAATATGTTTTGCTTAAAAAGATAAAAAACAACTGAAGAGCTTTTTAAATATAATTTTGTTTTGACTTAGTCACACATATACTTTAAAGATATTATGACTTATTGAGACATAATTAAGTCATTATTATTACTGTGGTGTGAATACAAATGGAACTATATTGAATGGAGTAGTTACTTGCATTTTATTGTGGGATCATGTGTACAACCTATGACTGAGTTGCTACTGTGTAAATAAGCTGGATGGAGGTTAAAGAAATATCAAAAAATGGCTTTTTAGGTTCTCTTTCCCCCATGTTTCCATATAACTTCTGTAGTTTAATCTCTTTCTCTGCTATGTGAGAGTCTGGAAGAGCTCATCTGAGTTTTGTAGGTAGAAATTACAGAAGGTGAAGCCTATCCATGGAGTTCTGTATCTTATTTGCATGCAAACAGTTTGCTTATTATTTAAGGAGGAAAGTAGACTGTACTAGGCATTTATTTTGCATAGTATATAGTGTATCTGGTATAGTCCCAGGTAACAAGCAACATTGGTGACATTTAATGGGGATTAGCATAAGCCAGTTTTCTAACTGAAATCTGGCTTTTAGCTGCTCCCCTGTAAATCACAATATAGCCATACATGTATAAATTTTGTCTGTTTATGGGAAGAAGCATTTATTTCACTAATTTTTGCATGGTAAAGATGTGAATAGTTCTTGGATGATCTTACATATATGTATTAGTAGGCTTTACTTGTAAATTTTGGTTGTGGAATAGTAATCTGCATTTTTGCCTTTGAAGTAAAGTCTGTTGAGAAGTCATAGATGGAAATATGCAAAATATTTCCCATAAGCTAATTTTAATATGCCTTTCTCTTAATTAAATACATATCAGCTTCAAATTTACTTTTTGGCTTTTGTGCATGATTTCTGTGATTAATCCATATGAAAAGGATGGTAAATTCTGAACTCCTGGACTGCAAGACTTAATGTCACTATGAAAAGGTCTGTAACTGTTGGAAGTGATTTGGGACAACTTCCTATTCCCTTTTGGAGGCTGCCATCTTGTGTTCTGAAGTCAAAATTTCCATTATCATTATCTGTCACTTGCCACTGTAGCTCTGAAAATGGCTTTTAAATTGTGACACAGTGCGGATAAATGCTGCAGTATTTATTCTAATGTGTAGATAGTCATATACTCACATATAGTCATTCTCTTATATTAAAGCAATGTGATCCTAATAATCTTTGAAGGATGTTTACTCTGAAACCCATTGCTTGTCATTGAGAAGACAACTGATATGAAGAGCTTTGCGGCAGACTGTTGGATTTGATGCTGAAAGATCATTTTCTTGTAAATTTTATGTGAGATTGCTAGCAATATTTTTCTTGTAAAGTTCTTACTTGGAGTTAATTTAAGAATGAGGTATGCAGGATTTGATATTAAAGAACACATTTGTGGGCTACCTCTTCCAACTTGCTCTGTGAAATTGTCTTCAAAAATGTTTAAATTAAAAATAAAAATTCAATTTCAGACTCAAATTTCACTAAAGACCTTCTATTTTATTCTGTTTTAGTGTTTTAGGCTTGCTTCTAGTTTCAGGCTAATTTTGTCTTCTGCAATATTTTCTTGTGAAAAGCTGGATGAGCAAACACAAAAGTTATCTCATGTTTACTAGTACATTATCAAATCAGGATCTGGCAGAGCTTTGGGGGTCATAGTGAGGCTCCAAATGTAAGAATGCAGTGTTTTCTATCTTCTGCCATTTAGTGGTAAAGGTGACAGGCAATCTAATTTATAAGATGAAGTGGGTTACATTCAGAACAAATTTAGCATCAGAGAAAATGTTCAGGGGAGTTTTCAGGGTCTCATGTACACAAAAATGAAAGATGGAGCTGGACTTCTGAAAGCTGCTGTGAACAGAAAGGGTTTGGTTTTCTGCAGACATGCGAGTTGGTTGGCATTGTGCCTTCTCTATGGTAGTAGTACATTTTCCCTATTTCTTTACGGAGTGAGTTAAGCCGAACTTTTCTGACATATCTACTGCCTATCTTTCTGAAATGGAATTCAAACTGGTATTTGGAAATTCACTTCAAAGTGATATTTTCCCCATCCATCAAGATATAAGGACTTTGAATTATTTTTGATTCATGTATGAGGAAAAAAGAAAATATATGTGATGCACTAGTGAAGACGTGTTGTGATTGTTCTTGATTCATCCATGCTCACGATGCAGTTATAAATTTTAACATAGCTGCTCCAGTGTATGATGTACTCTTATGATGCTTTGCTTATTATGTAAAGCCTTTCATGTTTATTTTTAGCACAAATTTACACTGGCTGAACATCAAAACATTTAATATTATGGTCTGTATTCTCAATCATTAAATAAATTAAACAGGCTTGAAGCAATCAACGGCAGGTAAGAGAAAAGCAAGGCATTTCAATTGTGAAACCATCAGGAAGCATGTGAGGCTGCTCGAATGCAAATGTAAACCGATCACTGCACTATGAATAACACATAACTAAAAAGCAGTTAAAAAATATACTGGTGTATAGAGTCTACCACTGCTTTTACAGTAATCTCTGCAATGGCTAAGGTTCACCGAAGGAAAGTAGGAGAAAACAGTTCACAGTGGCAATTGTGTACATCCATAATCCAGCAAAGCAAAAGAGACTTATTTTCCAAGTCAGGTAAAATGTACTATCATTTATCAACAAAAAAAAACCAAAAACAGGCGAATGACCACTCTGCATGGTTTGTATTCTAGAAATGACTCTACCATAAAACAAAAAAACAGGCGAATGACCACTCTGCGTGGTTTGTATTCTAGAAATGACTCTACCATCGAAGGTCTGCTCGTTCCTGTGTAGCTGCAGATCCCAAAGGGCCAGCTGAAATCCAGGATGTGTTTATCCAAACATAGCAACTTTAAAGCCCAGTTAGTTTAAAAAAAATGCTGAAAAATCAATAGCTTGTCAATGGTGCTGTGTAAAATGATGCAATCGTAGATACAAACACAGAACCAGTTGAAATGTGGTACTTCCCTACCACACTGTCAAATATTGCTGTGTGCGTTAAAGGTGCAAATCTGTTATCATCAAAAGTACCAGCAACAACAGAAAGTCCCCAGGCTTGCTGTTAGGCTGGCAATCCTAGCAGATGGAGGAAAATTGCAGTCATGTATCACTCTTAAAGACAATGCTAACGGAGAAGCTGCCAAAGGTGTCATCTTGAGATGTCAGGGGAAGGGATGGACAATGTTGTAATTAATTTAAGACTACTGTCGAGCTGCTTCAAATTGATTAAGCTCATGCCTTATTAAAGGAGAGTGCTAGCAGTGTGTGGTGCTTTCCAAGGAAGAAACAAGAGGAAACAAATAGTTGTCTGGAAAAATAAAAGCTGCTCTAGAAGCTATTGGCTTACATTAATTCTGTTTGGATAAATACAGAAATGGATTTTCTCCTGGGAGAAAAGATTCTTACTACCGGCTGAACTTATCTAGCAAGTCTGTCACTAAATGACTGGCAATATGTTACATTACAAACTCTGCAGAAAGGACTGGTCCAGGGTACCGTTAACATTTCTCTCAAGTTCAGTAGTAGAAACAGCACTCTCAGTTCTTTGGATTAGTTAAAATACAAGATTTGTTTAACTGACTGAGCTTGATGAATCCTTATCCTTGCCCAAAACCTGGAAAAAAAGCTATTCTTTGTTCTTATCGTTATTCTGGATCTAATATAAGTTATTTCTTTCAGTGAGTAGCTTTTTTTTTTTTTTTTTTTTTTTTTTTTTTTTTTTCTCCACAAAAA
>NW_010117931.1:62014-181836 GCF_000699245.1 Pterocles gutturalis
ATATCACTTGCTTCTTCATCTTTTCTTTCGGCAGGAAAGAGATATAGCAATTTTAATGTGAAAAGTCTTCCATTTCGTAGGCAGAGAACAAGGGAAAAATGTAGAAATTAAACCTAATTCAGGCTGTTAGTTGATGCAGCAGGAAAGAGACGTGTCTCAACTGTTGTTTCAACAGACGTGCTAAAATTACGTGGCTTAGTAAAAAGGGTAGACTTCATGATTTCAGTGAGGATCAAAAGACATTGAGAAGACATCTTGTAATATTCCTTTCCTAGGGCAAAAAATGTGTCTAAGATCTTTGATAGGGTCTGTGGTTAAGACCTTCTCTCCTCAGCTTGCTACACTAAAAAGATTTAAGTATGATCCAGTAATCTTTGGTTAAAGAAACAAAGTTGTGGTTGCGTTTTTTGAACTTCAGAAGTTTAGAAATTTGCTACAGATTTCCTTCCCCAATTTCCCCCTGTGGAACATGAGGTTGCTCTGGCAGGGGCACAAGGAGAGGGATGGAGACACGAGCTGCAGCGTCCTGGAGTCTCCCCATTGCAGTGCTGTAAGTTAGCAGAAGTGTGCTAGAAGTGAAGAGCTGGGTAAACTGCTGATCAGCTGTTTCTGCTCATTACCAGGCTGTTGCTAATCCTGTGACCGCAGGAATAACAGACACACGCAAGGCTATGGGGCCGAAGCTGGCCAATGTCCCATGGAAGCAAGCTGCTCTTTTAGGGTGCGTGTTGCCTTGGTTCAATCATTTACCAAGTGACTGTCTCCAGGTTACTCTGAATCACTTGAATACCTGTTAGTGGTAGTAAACAGATTGAAAAGAAAAGGAAAAATAAAATACCTCGGGATGACTTTCTGCCTGAGGGCAAGAAGCGCTCTTTGATGTGAGTGTGCTGCTTCCTCTGAGTTGCATCCTGCTTTTCCTTTGCCTTGTGTACAGACAACACATACCTTGAACAGGAGGCCTGAAGATTTGTCTGATGGAGCTTGCTGTCTCTGGGATTGCATGCTCAGAATTTTGCCATAAAACTGGCATAAAGAGATGTCCCACCTACCACAAACTGGCTTAAGATATGGTTTAAAATTTGGCATTTTTTTTTTCCATCAAGGTGTAAACTACAACTATTTTTTGTAGCTCTTAAGAGATTATAATGTGGAAATGGGTAGTAGTAAAACTACTCATAATTTTTATAGTTTAAGGCTTTTCACAATGTTGTGTAAGCTTCTGCCAGTGAGACCCTGCTTGTAATTGGCACTTATTCTGCAAACACAGCAGAACGCGGGGAGCAGAGGTTTCAGCTGGTTACAGGCTTTCACCAGCATCTTGGGAATTTGCAAAGCCGGTGAAGTTGTCGGATGTTCTCTCTGCCATCCTGTGGCAGTATTAATATACTGCAAAGGGCCGGTCTTGTCAAGTGTTGCTTACACATGGGCTATAGAGGGATGCTGGGGCTGTAATGAATATGCCCTGATCCTTGTTTGGAATAGAGTTCTTGTCAATCCTGGTGTCTAACCGTATGGCACGTGTACTCAAAGGTGTCGTATGAACAACATGGAACAATACGGATTTCCACCCCGCCCCCCTGTATATGCAATTTAGCATACACTGCAACTGGATGCTATTGTTACTTATTAGTAAGCAAAGAATGATGTTTATTTTACTTCCTATGACAAAAATGCAAAAATAATTTTTTCTGAATACTGCTGGATTGAGTATTTAATTTGAATATTTATTGGAAATTTGTATAATTATGTATTCTTGACATGTTTCTGAAAGTATAAATAATTATATCAACTATTAATGTTAAAATTTAAAAAAAACCCTTGTTACTGCTCAGCACACTTAGAAGTAATTAATCTTTAGCTTTTACCTTAAAAAGAATAATTTTAATGGAATGTCTGGAAATAAATTATCTTTGGTTTTGTATTCCCAGATAAGCCAGTGTTATTGTTATTAGAGTAACAGTTGCCCTGGAGTGGCTAATTTCTGTAAATGAACTTCATGACAGCTAGGTAAAATTTGAATTTTTAATGAAATTTAGTGCTGAATGACAATACGCCTTAAATTAGAACTTAAATTTCTTAACACCTCTGTGGAATAAACCCAAAACATATATAATGAAAACATGAGATGCAGATGATTTTGTTCCTCAATTACTGTTTTCTTAAACACATTTCTAGGAGCGGAAATTGCATGGGTTGGAAGAGCCTGGGGCAGTGAGAAAGTGTCTGTGTCAGGTGCTACTAATACAAATTGAAGCAGATTAGTGAACTATCTGAACACAAAAAAAACCCCTAATCTCCATCCTTAAATACTAGTTTTTAACTTTTTTAAAAGCTTCTGTTTGTGGATAATAGTGTTTATTATGTGACTGTGCATGTACTTTGTTGCTCTCCTAGGAGAGGTGTTCAGTTTTTGGGGAGAGAGGATGTGCACACTCTGTCATAAATCTCTTTTAATGCTTAAACTTGGAGACGTCATTCCATATTCTTTGGCACAGAGCCTCTGCAACACATATGGCACCTGGATGGCACGTGGATGCCACTCCAGGAGTTCACGCACTGCAGGTTGGTCTGGTTTTACATGGAATGGGCAGGTCTTCGTTCTGGTGTACTTGGCACAACTGTTTCAGCTCATTCCAGATGCAGTCTCCTGAGTGTCTTTGGTTTTCCAGGTCTTTTGGATGCGTTTGTATTACATAGCTTCTAAATGGAAATTTACCTGGAAATATTTTTCCAGCCCATGAGAAATGTTAAGTTTTTCAGTCTTGTTAACCACCCTACTATTTACTGTAGAGCTATGATGAAATTACAGAAACAGCAATTTTGAATGAAGGAATTTCTGGGTATATAGTAAAAGCAGTAAAACACAAACAGAACAAAACTATGGCTGAATTAATTCCTTCATTCTGTATTCCTTTTATTTAGATACTTGTATTTTGACATATCTATCTATGTCTTAAGAGGGCATTCGAGGCTTTCTTTTCAAATACTTACTGTAAATTGAACTAAATAATTTAGAATTGTTACAGTCTTTCAGGCCTGGGTACCTTATAGGTTTATACCTTAATATATCTGTCTTGTTTGAACTAAGTCACAAGTAACTTTATATTTGGCGGATACAGATGATATTTCCATTTTCAGCAAGGTAATTCAGAAAAAATCTGAAAGAGTGAATTGTCTGGTTTATGAAACCAATGACCTTTCCATAGTTTAAATATGTATATATGTGCATTGGGCTTTATGTAACAGTGTGTATCGTACAGCAGAGGGAGTATTTTGTCAGGAATCGAGAAGGCATTTGTCACTGCATCACTGAGTACTTGGCACATCACCAGCTTTAGGAAGCTATAGTATATCTTTTTGTCAGAGACAATCAGACACTAGCATGTTAAAAAGTGTACAGGTGCAGAGGTTGGATGGGATAAGCTTTGTGTTACTAAAACTTTTCATTTTGTCAGCTTCTGCAGAACAGATATCAATATTCCTGAAAATGGAGTAGGAAATGGATATGCATGTTAAAGATGAAATGTTCAGTTGTTATCAGTATTTATCTTTTCTACTGACTGGGATTTTAACATTTTTTTTAATGAATTAATTAGTTTTGAACAAAACTTCTCCTCTTTCTGTTCCCTAAATCAGCATGTCTTAATGTCTGAGGTTTTATGCTTTTTATGACTTTTATGCCTGTATGTGTAAATTTGCAGTAGTCCAATACCTAGTGGACTTTAATGCATTTGCCACTCCTTTGCTGGAGTTAAGATGCTGTGTTTTCGGCGTTGGCAGGGATTCTAAACTGTGCAACGAGAGATGTGGGCAGTGCTCTGAATGTTCTTCCGTTCATGGTTTAAAAAAACCCAAAATTTACAATAGCAGGAAGGAGCCAGAACCAAATTAATCCCGATATTCTCATGGTTTATTTTATTACCACATTGCCCAGGATTTCAAATTTTGAACCAGTATCTTTTGTACTAGGTAGATATTAAGTAAAACCCCCAAAGTATTCTTTGCTTATGGTATTACAGAAGAAGTGTTCATTTACAGCCTAGTAACCACAAAGGTAAATTGACTTTAAATTGATGCTATCTTTCTGCTTTGTCCCTGTACTCCCCTCATCAAAACTGATTGTTTAATTCTGTTGGAATTCTAGGGAAGAGGCTGTCATCATATTTCTGTTTCATTTCTTTTTTCTTTTCGTTAGAACCCATTCAAATTTTTATACTGGTAACCACTGCCAGTTACCAAAAAAAAAAAAAAAAAAAAATTGGATGCCATATGGTAATGGCTTAAAATGTTAGCTCATATTTCTGTTATTTCAGTTTTCCTATTAGAATTTCTTATGAAAACTAGGTTTGTTTGCCTGGCATCACAACAAGAACTGGACAAAAACACTGTCCTTAACAGAAGGCTCTTGGCAATTCAGTCTCATCACAGAAATGTGTATCAGCAACGCAGGGCTCAAACCCTAGCGGAGTTTATTAAGTCTTCACTCTTGTATGTTAGGCTGCTTGTTAGAGATGTGTCGAAACAAGATGCATTCAGTTCTGTGGCAATGTGAGAGACCTCACCTTGCTTTTTTATTCCAGTAAGTTTTTTTCATAAGAAGATATCTGAATTAAAGATACAAAGAGAACTTATCCACTGAATAAACAGGAAGCTTCCTGGCCACCACATGCATGACAATTTTGGTGATTGCTCTACGTATATTTTATGTAAAAGCACTGGTTTTCCTTTTATCCTGAGTGCCAGACAATTCCTTTTCGCCCTATCTGATGCAGATTACTGCCTGGTTGAATCCATCTCATGCACAATTCTCATCTGCAACTGCACCCAGACTTGGGACGTAGCGTGTTTCCAGGACAGCTGGCTCTGGTCCCAGCTTACTTGTTGTTTCTAGTTTGGGCTCTGTAAGGCCTCCTATTGACACAACAAACTCTCTTAAGCCTTGCAAATTGTGGTAGGACATCCTGAGGTTTCTCAGTTAACTGTGCTCAATACTCCCATCATGGTGCAGGAACTCTGATTTACACTTTCACGGTCTGGGACCCGCCTTGCCAACAGAATAATAAACCTTCTGTTTTGCACTAGCTTTTGCTCACAGCTGGTCTTTAAGAAAAATAGCAAAAGTCTCGACCTTCTCTCTAGCCCCTACTTCCCTTTATTGTTTCTAAGGGCCTACTGAGTGTGCCATGTGCCTAGTGAGATGGTTGTAGCCACCCTGGAGTCCCGCCCTAGCACATTTGTTCCTGTCAGCCCAACTTTTCTCTCTAGCACAACCGTTGGTCCCGTGATGGAATTTTGTGTTTAAAAGATGTGCATCGATCTGTTAATCCTTCTTTTTGTTGTCCTTGATAGATGAAGCAAGACAGTGCAGTGCATCGTGCCACTATCTCGGGATAATACATCCATTTCTCATGATTTTGTTTATAATTCTGAATACAGCATGGGGCAGAGATCCCTGAGCTACTGCTGAATAACCTAGCTCCAGAACCCAGAAGCAGCAGAACGATATCAGTGTGGTGCTGTACTGGGAATAATTAGCCTTGCTTGAGAGGCAGGCCTAATTAGCCCATGCACAATGTTGCTCTAACGAGGTTATATTCTCTCTGAGACCTCAGCTAATATCCCTGCATGGTGCTGTGTAAATGTGCTAGTTTGGCTAGCTCTGACATGCTGTTGCATTGCACCAGGTAAATGTGCATTTGAAAGGGCAAATGTGGGTCCGTAAAGAACTTTTTCCTTTCTTTTTTTTTTTTTTTTTATCATTTGCAAGTATGTTGTATGTTTGTCTGTGGGGTACTATTCTGTCATCCTTGCTCACTTGGAGAGTCCTGTTGGAATTAGTGGAGCCAATTGCTTATAATGCACACAGAAAAGATCTACGTCATTCAAGATCTTAGAGTTTTAGACTTATGAAAATGTTACTTCTCATAGAAATATTTATAAAGATGGCTAGCTTATAATCATGCAAGTTATCAGATCTCTATTAACGTGCCTCAATGGCAGCAACAGACTTTTCTTTGTTAATTCTCTCAAAATGTTAGACAGATGTGGGTTGGCCAATTAAGAAACTTCCATTAATTTTTCTTGTGCCAAGTTGAAAAGTATTGCTGATGACCTAGTCTCAGTGCAGCCTGTCTTTCATCATTGTTTTCAGTGTTTAGTCCTGTGGAGTCCTCCTGTTCTCCATAACTTTCTGGCACAGACTTGTAGAAAATACGTCTGCTTAAGTGCCTATTGATGATGGGTTTAATTTGTGCTGCTTTTTCAGCATTGTCAAGACCGATTCAGTTTCAACTTTGGTTTCATAATTTTTTTTCCTTCCTTTGCTAATACATGTGTCTAAAATATTTAAAACTAGTCCTGAAGCATTTGAAATGAAATACCCTGAAAGATGGGATGACCCAAATAATCGCCAGATACTTACCTTGTGAATTTCTAAAGCTGTAATTGGGCAAAGTGAGACATTTGGTCCTGGAACACTGTTATGCCCTAAAGTGGGAAAACTTCTCGCACAGCAAACAGCACAGGCACGGCACCAGCCTGAGCGCTGGCACTGTCCAGGTTGTGGGTGCTTAGCTTACCCGACCAAGCTGTCCAGCGATTGCCACTTGGATAATTGACTCTGAGAGTAATGCCAGCAAAATTATTCCAGAGGGGTAGGGCGGAAGGTAATACTTTTCTGTACCTTTGTCAAGCTCTGAACCTGCTTCCTGGACAATATTATAAAACTTGTGACATCCACCAAAGTGCTGATTGCACTGGACTGGCGCGGTCACCTTCTCTCACCAGTGTGGAAGTGACATTGCTGCTGGTCCCAGGGCTAGGAGAACTGGGGGTCTTTTTTGACCACTGTAAAAAACATCTCTCTTCAGATGTGCCTGGATTAGTTTTCTCTCTGCAAAAGCTGGTCTTGTATAAAGAATTAACTTGTCTTTTAGGTGAGGAGGGCAGCTATGGCCATTAAGAAAACTGTGACAATGCCTTGCATGGCAGCATCTGAGATGTGGGGGCTGATTTTTTTGTTGTATTAGTCACTGCAGGTAGAATCACGCAGCGTTTGCAATGACGAATTGTTGAACAATCAGTAAGTAAAGCACGAAGTAGAAGTGATCATGAAATAAACCTCATCCTGACTAGGAATTCTGAGTTTATCAATTAGGAATGCAGTAGTTTGTCAAATTGAATATTTTTTTCCCAAATAGTTATTTTATAGGTCATTGGAGAAAATTTTATAAACTAAAGTTCTAGACAGTAAAATGGAAACTCACCCTGACTGGGTATTCCCTGACTGAGATACAAGTGTTGAAGGCAGACTTACGCTAAGAGAATGGTTTTTAAATAATATAATACTCCAATATACACTACTAATGCTCAATGATACGATCTTTTTGGTGGTTTATGAAAATATTTATCTGCTATTAAACTATTAAAACAAATTGATTCCATGTTCTCCACTGTAATTCCTACTTTAATGTTGAAGGAACTTTATATAGTACCAGTATGAAACATTATAATCCTTTGTGTCTAGATATAATAGGAAGGTATGAAATACCTTATCACATCATGAGCTAATTGCAATCTTTAGGTTTTTCCTATTACATTTATTGCATATTTTGTTGTTGCTCTTCCAGTGCATATTTGTATAAATTCTTACTGGCTTCACTGGGCGTCACAGAAAAGAAGAAACATGGACTCTGAAGCACAATAATATTGCTCCTGTTCAATATTTCTCTGTTCCTATTCAAGAGTGGGTTTTTTTCCCTATATCCAAAGTTGTTTTATATGTCTTTTATCTCAAATACTTAAACCCTTCTGAGATTTTCTTTCATTCTTTTCTTGGTCTATTTGATTATATTTTATGTCTGTTTTCAAGGATAATTTTCATCTAAAAAAAGCCATGATGTCTTAGTATGAAACATGATTTATTTATTTTATTGTTGATAATATCGTTTGTGAATTTGGTCACGCACTGAGTGCACCTTGCCAGAATATTAATTTCCTACAAACATAAGATCAAATAGTGAGATGTACTATACATTTTGATCATGAGGTTAAGTGAATTCTGCTTATTGCAGAATAGAATATTACTTCACAATTGTAATTTTGTTTCTTCATGTTGATTACCATATTTAGATCTAGAAATAAGCTTTTTACAGGAAAAAAGCAGAAAAAGGTATCAAAGAGGGATTTCAGGGTTGCGGGGAAGAGGGGAATTGCACGGTAATTTTCTTATGTAGGAACTAAGCATGTTAAATTTTTCAATATTCACTTTTGAAGCAAATTAGATCAAGCAAATCACAGTACTTTTGATCTGTTTCAAAGACTTCAGACATTTTTGTCATAGCATTTTGGTCATTTCTGGTGTTGTTGATGCCTCAGCTTTCAATAGAAACAAAACAACCCCCCCAAATGTTTCTATTTCTAAGCAGAATCCATAACCAAACGCTATGGCTGTACTGACACCTCTCCTGTGAAAGAATCATAGAATCACGGAATGGTTTGGGTTGGAAGGGACCTTAAAATTCACCTAGTTCCAACCCCCCTGCCATGGGCAGGGACACCTCCCACTAGCCCAGGTTGCTCAAAGCCTCATCCAGCCTGGCCTTGAACCCCTCCAGGGATGGGGCATCCACAGCTTCTCTGGGCAACCTGGGCCACTGCCTCTCCACCCTCACTGTCAAAAATTTCTTCCTAATGTCTAGTCTAAATCTACCCTCTTTCAGCTTATACCCATTACCCCTCATCCTCTCACTACACTCCCTGATAAAGAGTCCCTCCCCATCTCTCCTGTAGCCCCCTTCAGGTACTGGAAGGCTGCTCTAAGGTCTCACTGGAGCCTTCTCTTCTCCAGGCTGAACAACCCCAACTCTCTCAGCCTGTCCTTGTACAGGAGGTGCTCCAGCCCTCTGACCAATTTCATGGCCCTCTTCCGGACTCACTTCAAAAGGTCCTTGTTTGTCTTGTGTTGGGAGCCCCAGAGCTGGATGGAGTAAAGAAACGTATTTTCATTTGGAGTAAAAGCAACCTAGTTGTTCCACAGTATTGCTGCATCTGTACTGCAAGGGTTATGTGGGCTCTTACTCACCAAGTGCTCCAACATATTGTCCAGGTACTAGAATGTCTAAATTGAGTTTAAAGGTTTTTAAAAATTAAAGTTTAGTTTTGCTGGGGGGATGCAGGCTAGCTTTCACATGGGAGGTGATTAGGTTTCAGTGTACGATGTATAGTGAGGCTGCACATAACCACATTCTCACTGTCTCTCCCAGCACCTGAGCAGAAAAGTTATATTGCAAATCATTTTGATATCCTACCAGGTGATGAAAGGTTTCATGCTCTGTTTCCATGAAAGCTCAGTGAGAACAGTAACTGGGAATGACATGGGTGTGTATCAGTGAACTGCGAGAAGAAATTTGACTAGCAGAGCCCAGTGCAGGGAGCTGTCTTTACTAAAACAGGTATCTACTGAGCTGTAGAAATCTGAGGTAGATAAGTTCCAGATAAAAATATAATAATAACAAACTGCAGGTAACCTGATTGTGCTCATCCATAATTCTGTTAACAAGAAGCAGGGGTAGGCTCCTCAAACAAATACTTGTAGATAACTTTGCTCAGGCAGAAGTGCTCCTTGCGTCTCCAGCTCTAGAGCGATGCTTGTGTTAACATCATCTGCAAAAGGTCGTAGTTTTTGGTGGCAAGCAAAAATTCAGCTTGGAGAAACACAGGCTACTCTGTTTGTAGAGACTGTTTCTAACCCATCTTAAGGTAGAAGTTGTTAACTGAATTGGTGGGGAAGACTTTTGAATGGTAGTGAAGAAGATGAAACAATATTTCCAGCAGTTGACTGAGTTACGGAGCTGGTACCAGTAGCCTCAGGATAATTCAGGGAAGCCTTTGCACATTGGACAACTGGGTGTATGAGCCAAGTGTAGATGTGCCTTGCAGGTGCTTTCACCACACTAAGATTACATTGGATGTAGCTCTAAGTGCAAACTCTACTTAGAAAATCACATATGAATTTGGTAATTAGAAGAAAGGGAGTCAGCCTAGAAAGTGGGAATCATGGAACTAGATTAAGAGCTGCAGTGATCAACTTTGAAACTCAACTGTATAATTATAGTTTGATCTCCGTTGCTTTCTCCTTTGTCTTTTCTTATTTTGCTTGTGCTTTTTGCTTTTGGAGTGGACTCAAAGGAGATGTGTCAAACTCATGGCAACACCAGTCTGCAGTATCTCAGCCAGCTGAAGGGAAGCATTTTCCCAGAAGTTGCATCTTGCTAAACATTTCTAAATTCTTTTGTTCTGTTACATAATAACAAAACCCCAGAAAGCTGGGAAAAAAAATACCAACCACATCTTTCGAGTCTTTGAACTGATGTAGTGATTTCTCCAATACATGTCACTCTTCTTTTTACACAGGAAACTTTTGTAAATAATTAGTAAACCCAGAATAATTACCCTATGGAGAAAGTCCATTCTTCGTGTCAGTCAGTGGGTGTTGCAATTTTATTTAATAGCAGAATTCTAGATGGTAATCTAAGTCAATCTTTCAGATCTCTAGTAGTTTTGTGATCTAGTCTTAAAGCTCAGCAAAAAAAAATTGAAGAAAGCTAGCATAGGTTTTTCCCACAACGCTTTTAGCACTGTATGTTCTTATTCTAATTTGATCTACAGGACTATGTTTATAAACAGGTATTACATAGACATAAGAATAGATAATTTTATAAAGTATATAGCCAGAAGGGTGGTCTCTTGGTGCGATGAGGGAATGTCTCATAATTTAGCTTGAATTTGTGACCTGTCACGTTACTCAATATCTTAAAAATTTAAAAAGTCCTACAGTTGGGTGTTCTCCATTTTTCAACTGGAGAATTAATTGAACTGACAAGGCAGGAGGAAAGCATTATAAATCTTTTTCTAATGAACCTACATGTGTGAAGCTTAAACCCAAAGTTACAGGCAGTTTTAATACAAGTTAGGTTTGATTTCATCTTGGCAATGAAGTCACTAGTATTCTGCTTCAGCCACTTTTAAAGTTGTTATTTTGCATATATATGTATAGATCACAAAGATAAGCATGCCATGCCAATTTTTATGCTATATAGAGGAGTACATGAAAATGCAAGGTGGTAGAGCATATCTTTGGCAGAATGGTTGGCTAGTAGAATTCCAACAAGAATTAGTTTCCTTTATTCTGCTAATGATATTTTATGTACACTCACAGCAAATATTCAATTTTTTTTTTTTCTTTCTTTCTATCTCTCCTTGGAAAGTGGCGGTTCTAGGATTTTTACCTGTAAAGTTTAGATATATTTTGAAATAAAGTGTCCCAGGCAGACATGATCAGTGTTTTTTGTTTTTTTTTTTTTTCTTTTCTGTGAATCCCAGATGTCATGAATTACTGTTTGAGTCAGTTTCTCTCAGTTTGGCTAACACTATGTAGTTATATGAAAATGTTTGCAGCTACTGAATCAAACTGGCTTATTTTCTTACCATAAGTATTTTGAAGAAAATAGAGAAAGACAACTGTATCACTAGTGAGCTGTTGGCTTTGCGTGGAATTAATGACTGCTTTTTAACTGTAAAATATTGCACTTTTATGCCAAAGTCCTCTGAATGCCAACAGTCAAAAAATTCGACTCATGATTCAAAAACTATGTAGTTTCATTACTGATATCTTCAGGTCTACTGGAAGCTATATCCCCACTTGAATTCAAGTAATGAAATGGCAAATTTAATTTGTACGAGAAATAATGTAGACGCATTAGATTTTACACCTGTGTCTGCAAAGTTTTTTGTGGCATTGTGTGAAATGAAAAAAATTATGCTGAATGTAGTATTTTATTTGGGATAGAGGAGGATGTGATGGAAATCTATTAAATATTCAGCAACACTATTTAGGTGTGTGCTAAATTCTTGAATTCTTGACAGTGGAATTTCATAGCTGTACAGCTGTTTCAGAAAAGCTAGGATTTTTCCTGAACTTTTTATTAAGTGTCTATAGAGGAATGAGTTACAGCATCCTGATTTTTTTCCTGAATCAATACAGATTTAGTTTTGAGAGCATATCCGGCTCAGTCCTGCCCATGTGCCCTGTATCTTCCCTCAGTGGAAGTAGTCTGAGAGTAAAAGACTGCATAGGGTTGTCTTCACCCTAGCCTGAAAACACTTTCTAAATAGCAATTTAAAGAACAGTCAGTTTCAGAGTCAGAAAAAACAGGGTTATTTTCAGGAAAAAAAAAAAAAAACATCTCAGTAGTACCACACCAGTTTACAATCAGTAAAAATAATATCAAGAGCAAGATGTAACTTCATGGGCACGAAAAGTCAAGGGCAGAAAAGAAAAGTTAAGGGTGAAACATAAAACTTGCACTCAGATCCTTTCTCTTACCCCTTTCATTTTCTTCCTTACCTTAGAAAAGTTTTCGGATCACAGAACCTATTTCTTCTGTCTTTTTAATGATTCCTGAGCTGACTTTTTTCAAGGTAGGTAGGCTGGTGTGATGAGAAGTGCTATTTCTGGTTGGAAATATTTCATTTCCTTTGCATGTATTAATCTTGCAGTGTCTGTGCATATTATTCTCTACTCTTTTATTTTTTTTGTTCTGTTTGTCTTCCCATTCCTTTTTCTCACCCTCAATGCTTGTTGGGGGAAAACAGCAATTACAAAACCCTGTGCACTTGTTTATTTTTTTAGCTTATGAAATTATTTAATCATTGGAAGTTAACAGTTGCCCACTATTGCCTGCTGGAAAGTGAAGCGATTCATTCACTGACAATGTAGTAAACCCTTCCTGAGCTAGATAAAGAATACACAGGGAAAGAAGAGTTTTGGTGCTGTGTGGATTCATTTCCATGGAGTTACAGTATTCACACTTTTCTCCTAGCTACCATGGAAAAAAAGGTTTAAATTTAGGAGAATTATTTCACTTGTCAGAGAGGTCTCCTCATTACCAGACCATAATTCTGATAATTAAGGTCAAACTCATTAACAAAAAAAAAAACCCTGAAAAAAACCACCAAAAATTCATCTGAATACTCTGCTGCTTGAACTCCAAAATCTAGCATTTCCAAAATTCTTCTATTTCATACCCATATGCAATGTCATTAAAATCCTCTGTGCTTTCTCCTGCTGATACATTTTGCAGTGAACAGAACAATTTCTTTATTACACTAACTAAAAAGCCAGTCTCTGTCAAAGTGATTTTTGTGTGCTGTGCTACTGTAACCATTTAGCATTAATACCAAACCCAGAAGTGTTTCAGCACTGCGTGTTGTTAGACTCTAGCTCAGGTCCCAGAGTCACATCGAAGATGAACACTAGGCTTTTGTGAGTGAGTTTGGTTTCAGGGCTGCTCCTATAACTTCTAGTTGTCAAGGTCTGAAATTCTCAGGAGGTGAAATTGCAATAAACAATGGAAAATCAAATAGCTGCCCTGGGTACTTTGTTATGATGAATACAGAGAAGAAACATACCTAAACAGTTCCCAAATCTACATTATGCACTGGTGACCTGCTTACTTTTTTTACTCACATTTACTTATGAGGCATACACTGTGGTCCAAATCCATTTCCCTGCCAAGATAAATAAAGCTGCAAAGTGTATTTAAATTAAATAGGCAGCAGTAATGATATTTCTTTGTTTCAAAACCACGGAGAGTTTCAGAAATTGAATTTTTATATTTCTGGTTTCCAAACCAGTTTAGTAGAGCTATTATCTTAACTTTTAAAACCTTTTTTTTCTTTCAAGTATTTGTATTTTGTTGACGAAACCAAGGCATTTGCCCTTTTGAAAGATGATCAGGTGTGTAAATGTAGTTACCCAACACAAATGTTAGCAGATGTGTATGTTGATACCGGTTGGGCTGTAAGAAGATATCTTTCAGAGAGACAATTTTTCTGTTAATACCAGAGTTCTGGTTTCATATGGAGACATTTAGCATATTCCCATAGGTCATATTTGTCCTCCATGTCTATTCATATGAACACAAATCGCTTCTTACCCTTTAGGATGATGTCACAAGTGATATTTATTATCTAACATTCAGAAGTGTCTTATTTTGGGCACAGGTAGGAGGGAGAATTGCAGTTTTCTGCCTTGTGGTTTCATACCTGAAGGAAGTTGAGAATTGGTGGACCAGACCCACAGAAGCACTAATTCACGTGACCAGACCTGTGCTGAAGCAAATCCACATTTAAACAGCTATTTGAATGTAAGAATCTGAGGATGTCTGTGCTCAGTGAATAGTACCTATTCCATTTTTATTTTCATCAGTCTGTGTATGCTGCACACCATATCCACACCGCATACTGAATACATTATTATTAGTTTACTCTTAAGTATTTCAGTGTCAGTCACTACTGTACTATTTACATTTTTTCAACAAAATTAATGAGTTTTCAAAATGGGGAAAAGTGATTCAGTTCACCAGTTGGGAAATTGGAGTCCAGGGAGAATAAGGCTGAAACTGCTGGCACTGAGCAGGTACAAACAACTTGTTTTCGATCCTCGAGGCTTATAAGTACCTGTGAGTGGGTTTCCACAAAAACAACTTTTGGAGTTGAGAATGATCATCTATTGTGTGCTAATCTCTCCCTAAAGTGTAGAATTATTGTACTTGTTTGGTGTTTTGGTTTTTTTTTTTTTTTTTAAATTTAAAGTATTTGCATATGAGGATGTGCAGGGAACTGAACTGCTAAATCAGCTGCTTGTGTGACAGTTTCCCTGCAAGTGGCTGCAAACGGACCCAGTCGTACCACTGAAGATGATCTTGGGCTGCACAATGATGACAGTGATGTGCCCCAGGGTGCGACTGGACCAGCCACCCTGGCACATCGAAAGGGAGCTCCAGATGGAGGTTTTGGCCATCCAGGTCTCAGGTTGTAGAGACTGCCTGGTGTCTCGGCTGGGGCTGGCAATGGTGTTGCATTCCAGGTGAGAGATGTGCTCTGATTGAGCGCTGAGCCATATAGCCCCCACACAAAGGAGCTGTAGGAGACAGCATGCAGCCTATGGACACAAGCAGGGCTTTTGCAGACACTGTGCAGGGCAAAAGCCCACACCCTGCGTTGCAGGGAAGGAGAGAGGGTGAGAGCAATGGCTATACCTTAGAGTGACAGCTGGAGACTCCTAGATGAAGGAGGCTGGAAACTTGTGATTTCAGGGAGGGGAGAGGCTCTTTATCTATTTGTGGAGGTGCCTTTATTGACTAGATACAGAGCTGTGGTAAAAGGTGACATTTCCTTCTGAGGAGACATCAGCTGAGCCTGAACCACTTAAAAACACAAATAGGAAATGAATCCCTTGTCATCTCTAGCATCCTCAAAGGGTGGCTTGGTGAGTGTGGTTCTCAGAGACCCCACAGGCTGTGCACGGTCTGGAGGTGACCGATAGTGTGTCTTCACTTGGGTTTGAAACCTCACCTGCTTGCTCCTGCCTTGCTGGTGAGGACCATGTTAGAAGAGAAATGCTGCTTTAGCAAATGGAAAAGATGTGGCCAAGAATCATCCTCGGACAGGCCTGATTTATTTGCTGTCTCTGTTCACTCCCTTTCTGTATATAACCTGGACCTCTATGTCATATGAGACTTTTGAAAACAAATTCCACATTTCTTCCTTACTAGTAAACTTCTCAGTTTGAACAATACACACTTATGACACAAAACATATAGCAGAAAATTTGAAATGCATGTAACTAACCTCATGACTGCTTTGTAATTGTGTTGAAGTCCTTTCTTTACCCTGTTGATTGCTTTCTGAGCTATCTTTGCAGTATCAAGGGTTCGTTTACCCATTTGCACTGATGTGCATCATCTTTCTTATCTTACTGTTGATACTTAGCTGAGATGTTTTCAGGCAAAATAACATATTCAGTGTCCTTTATCCTGAAGAACAGGCAATATTTTCTCCACAGGTTGCATGTATTCATGAAGTATGCTAACACTGTAGGACCAAAGGGCATTCTATTAGAAAGTCATCTGTGGCAGGTGACTGTTTTATTTTTGTTACACATGCACACAGTCTCAATTTTGTGAAGTTTTGATAATTCCTAGTTCCTGAAAACATTGTTTTTCCTTCTATGTTGTCTTATACATCTATGTTTTGCCAGTCCTTTTGACATCAGTGTTACTGCAAGCATTCTTTCTAATTTTTTGTTGTTGTTGAATATGTCACTGGGTGGTGAATCTGTGCTTAATTCATACTGTGTCATAACTTTAGTGCCCAGCTCTAAAAGCTTTCTCATTGTGATATTAATTCTTACTAATTTGTTTTTGAGGGCTAACAGTCATGTCTAGCCGTAAGCGTTGCTGTAGTCTCTTTGAATTTAACCATTAAACTTCACCTAATTTAGCACATGTCCTGTTCTATGTCCAGCAAAAATAGTTTTATTATGTATAATCACCTATTGGTAATGCTGATGGGGGAGTCAGTGTGGCTTCTTCTCTTAGTGACATGGCCTGGATAACCAGAGAGGAAGGCAAGGGTAAATAGGGTGTGTGAATGGAATACCCAAAACTGCCTGAGAGGATGGTTGCCCAAAAACTGGTGGTGCTAAAGCAGAAACTAAAAAAAAAAAGCTTGCTCTCAAGACTGTCAGCTGGTTTAAATGGTAACAAGGGAGCTACCCAGAGACTTTTGGGATCTCAAAAAAAAAAAAAAAATTACCCAGAGACTTTTGGGATCTTAAAAAACAAAAACAAAAAAAAACCCAACTCTTGAAAAGAAGCATGAGAACTTGATACAGCAGGGAGAGAAATGGGAACAGAGCAGCATCAAAATGGGCTTTGCCAGTGCTGGAGGTTGTCCCGCCAGCATCATGGACCTGTGTGCAGGATGGTGCATCCTCCCTGACAGAGGCTGTGGGTACCCAGCACTGCTGGGACCCACCTCAGGTATTCATACCTGGCTCTGGGAGATCTTCTGCACTGCCCGCAGATTATTCAGTTGAAGGAGCAGGACAGGTATGCACAGACCTGGAACCAGCACGTCTCCCAAAGGAGATTCTTGGAAAGGAGAACTTGTGCCCCAGAAGAGGGAGCTGCTTATGCACTGCCTGTCCTTCTGTCCTATGCCTGTGAGTAGGCTGTGTGTGTACAGGCAACCGTGTGTAAGTGGCCATGGGGACTGGAAATTTTGCGGGCTAGCGATAGAAGGGTGTTTAGAAAATTCTAAGCATTTGCTATCATTCTGTGAGTGCCTGGTATTGTGATATATCTGTTCTTCTGCTGATATTGATGCTGAATGTATAGCTCACTGATTGCCAGTTAATTGCATACCATTAATAAATCAATAAACCACTTCAACCCTGATTTCATTGAAACCATGTGACTTGGCCTTTTTTTTTTTTTTTTTCCTGCGACAATACTGTCTGTAAAATTGAGGTAAAGGAAGATAATGTCTCCAGAAAATACATAATGAATGACTACTTTATTTAGCACATCAGTTTAAGTCGTGTGGTTTTTTAGCATGGTGGCTCAGGCTAGCGTGTTGTAAGAGCAACACAGGCTTTGTTCCTCCGCAGATTCTGTTGTTTTGGTGTGTGTGGTTGGCTCCAATAGCTCCCTCAGCGTGGCTGTTTTCATACAACTAATATAAAATAGCCATAATCTTTCTTTCCATTTAGAATTTTTGATCTTTAATCAAAAGTATAATCCTGTAGTATTTTAGCATTTGTCATCTTGTTCTTCAACCAAATTTCCATTAAAATTTCAAGCACCCCTTTGAATTGGAGAGCAAATCTGGGAACATGCTATTCTGATCACTCTAGATTGATAGCCATAATCACTTTCTGCAACTTCTCAGTCTATGCCATAGCTCTGGCAATTACTATCTGTGTTTTGTCTGAAAGTGGCTGATTTAAAAAATAAAAAAAAAAATCCTATTGGTATTTATAGTACCTGATGATAGACTTTGTGCTTTTACCAGACGAATTACAGTGCTCCACACCCATCATGTTTATCTCTGTATATAGTTTACATATCATACGTTAATAAAATTGGAAAGTGTTTTGTCAGTCAAGGTTACCTATAAAGGTCAAAGAACCACAAGGCACTCAGAAAGTATTTATTCTCTGAGTATATATGCTATTTTCAAATACCCAGCCTTAGAATTACAGACTTAATGGCTATTTTGAACTTTTACTGCTGCGGGTGGCATTGTGCTTTGTATTTCACTGATGTAACAAATTCGTGCTGTGAACTTTTTCACTGGTATGGTGGTGTTCAAAGATCCCTCTGAGACAGCGTTGCGTAGAGTACTGCTTCATTAAATTTGTCAGTTCTGGCTCTAAATGAGTGCCTTGAAAATGAATTCCACTCTAGGATAAGAAAATGCTTTTACATATGTGGTTCCTAAGGACTGTTTCTGCAGGTGAGCGAAGGTAAAGGCATTGACACGTGCATGTTTGGCTGTCTCTAGCTAATGACTTGTAAAGGATGAGAATGCGAGAAATTTAACATTCATTGCTAGTGATAAATTATACCCATTAAATAATTTCAATAAAGTGTTTCAACTCATGTAAAATCTCTCTCAGAGCATACCCGAGTAATTTTTGGTTGATAAAAGGCTCATGTTGCTGTGTTGCTCATCTGCAGGCTGTGACTTCAAACTGAACTGATAAATTAGAGGGGTAAGATCTAGAAGGAGAAGGGAGGGCTTGATGCTTGTTGGAAGTCTATACGGAAAAAAAAATGCAGGCCTTGGGGTGGTTGTTAAAACAGTTTTATCGAACAAAACATTTAGATTTAAAATATTATTCAAAGGTAAGCTGGAAACGTACCAACATAGGTGCTGTCATTCTCCTTAATGTTTGCATTTTAGGTAGTGGAAGCTATCTTCCTAAAAAAGTTGCAGGTTATTTTGAAAATTGAGAACAACACATACAGGTGAAATTTTTTGCCAGCAGGGTGCTTTTGCTACTGCAAACCTTCAAACTTGATTTAATAGCAGTCTTTCCAGAAAATCAGCTTCACTCTGGATGGTGTAACATTGGCATGTACTAAGAAAAGTCTGCCGTGTTTAATTTTATGACCTCAACAATCTATTTATTGTGCATCAGCAGATTAAGCTATAATCTGGAGCACTTAGAAGTTCTTTCCATTGTTGGGTATTTTGTGTCCACTGTGGTGACTGCTCCATTCTTACACCCCACATCACAAACTCAGCACAGCTTTTATACTAATTGTCAAAATGATCCAGAGCTGCACAGGTTATGGAGGCAGAACTGCCCTTTGGTGACACTGGGAATAAATTCAGCCTTGAGGAAGGCTGGTGGATAGTTGTACAAAGAGGGCTTTCTTCGGCTCTGTAGAAAGATGGAAGTTTGTGATCAGGTCTGCCCAATAATTTCTGAAACACTTCACAAAGTTGCAGGTTGTGTGCACTGCCACGCGGCCTTGCAATACGGTTTCTGGGAACTGCGCAGGGAAGTCTGTGTGTTGATAGATGTATTCATCTTGGCAGGAGCTATTCAAATGTAGTTATTTGTATAAATGATGAGCATTTTCTATAAAGCTAATAAATGGTTGTTATGGCTGAATGCAGATGGCGTCAGTAGCTGGTTTGGAGCTTATGAAATGCATATATGTATTTCCATAGATAACATTTCTCAGAGTTTAACAAACTATTAGAAAGAGCATTATGGAAGATTTGTATGCTGTGTACATATTTCTGAGACCTGAATTCTGCCCTTGGGGAATTGACACTGCTACTGCTCAAAGGAGAAGCTATCAAGGGAGAAAAATATTGAAAATCCAAACATGAGCAAATAAGAGATGTTTTATTTTCCCTTCCCCCTTCTCCAGTTGCAAAAGATTGGAAAATAACTGATATTGAAACCATAGTGGCAGAAGCCACTGAGAAGAAAAAAGGATCTGAGAAAAAGCAAATAATATTAGTGCTTTGCCTTGTACTATATCTTCATTATAACCTGCTGGAATTACAGTTGTATCATGGCTCTGACAATGGCAAGGTGATTGTTTTCCTAGATTAATGTTATTTTTATTTCAGTTGTTTTTACAGGCTATAAATTTCATATCTTTGCAAATTTTCTATAAGGTACTACTAGAGCAACTGGAAATCTGTTTTTCCGGTGTTAATTGCTGTTATTTTGACTTTCCTTACTCTACAATCTGTGTAGATTCTAGAACCCATGTATTAATATTTATTGTATTTAGAGGTTCATTTTCACCATGTCCCTAGAAGACAGACAAAGCTCATGCAAGAGAAGAATCATTGCTCCATAATCAATTAGGCAAGAACTTTGCATTTTCATGAGAATATTTATCCCCATTTCAAACATTATATTAAAAAGCTTCAGTCCTGTGCAGTTGTTGTTTGGTCAAAACAGATTATTTCCCAGTCTGTATCTTTGTGTGTTGGGAAACTATACATATGTGTAATAAAATCCACAGATTGTTTTGATCATAATTACTTGGTGGTTTGCAATATTAGAACAATATGGTCAAACTAAGTTTCCCTGAGGTTCAGATGTTTCCAGAAGAGATGTGCGATGAATGGATTTTGTAGCAGGACCTGGGCATTTCTTGCTGTATGTAGCAATATTCCTTATTGTCAGCCTTTAGTTACGGTTTGCTGCTCACCAATTTGGAATTAGTCAGTGCCTCATCGAAAGCCTTGATTTAGCAATTGCAAGTGGGAATCTGTATGATGTTTTCTTGGTTTTAAAGGGCCTTTGCACAAATTCAGGAGTTTACGAGCACAATTCGGTTAGATTTAGGGCATAAGAAGAAAAGTCGGATGTCTGATATAGAAAGGAAATACTCAAAGAAAGGGACTATGATTGGGGCAATTTTAAGCACATTTCTCATTGGTTTAGTTGCAGAAAATACTTTTTTTTTTTTTTTTTTTTTTCTCTCTCTGCTAGCCTTGTCAGCTTTCACATTAAATAACCCTCCAGTACTCTGTTCATGTTGCACCCTGCAGATAGAAACCCAGTGCGAATAAGTAAATGGCAAGTCAGATGGTACCTGTTTTAATTCAGGGCACTAGAAATAGAGACATGACTTTTAATGTAGGTGCAGGCATAACGCTGCTTTTTTTCTCCCACTGCCCCTGTTTCCTATGAATAGAATCATGATGGAAATTGTTCCACACCTACATCTTCACTGGGGTGACTTGTCCTCTTTTGGCTGCTACTGAGTAATTCTGGGATACGGACAGAAAGCTCATCCCAAACGAATGTTGCTAATGTGTGTGTTACACCACATGCTCAGAAAATGTGTGTTGGAAAATGTTACTAAAAACTCACTTTCATTGAGGGCCTTGAAGTTCTTGGAAATCTAATGATAAATATTCCGTTATTATCTATCTTACAGTCGAGGGCTCAGAATCATTAAAATCTTCAAAAGTGTCTCAAATCTATATTTAAGAATATTACAGCGTGAAGATGTGGTATCTATCAACTATATAGGTCAGTATCTCTTATGGAAGGTGGATATTTGCAGTGTCCAGATAGGCAGGCCCACCAACAAGCTGATTTAAAAGTTTTTTATTTTAACAGGTAGATAGTAGTTGCTGATGATGAACTGATATTTCCAAAACTGCTGCCTATTGAACATTAGCCTGCATTATGGTAGAGGTAGATAGTATTTGTAGCTATGCTGTTCTGTACATATGCAATACATAATGTATGTTTCTATAGGCAACATCGTGTCTCATTGATGCCTATACAGAATATTGTACGTGAACAATACTGTGGCAGGTGCATTGGGAAGCTTAAGCCTGCTTATATGGCTTACATAGAAATATTGTGACACTGAATCTATCCCTATGTTATAGAGGAGCATACAGGGATCTAATGAGTGTGTGGAGCAAGGCAGTATCCTTGCTCAAGTATAGAATGGCTTCTTGAGATTTCTGGAGCTCAAATAACCAGCGAGTATTTCTGAATGCCAAACAGCTACACAAGAAACATCCAGAAGGCCAGACATTAGAAAATCCCTTTTATCTGAGAAAGCAACCTTCACTTCTTATAAGTCTTAGCTCCCTGATGTTACTGCTAGCAGAAATAGAGACGGAGCTGGACTGCTGTTGAAAAACAGATTTAAAGGACTCTAACAGGAAAAAACCAAAATGCTTATCTTCCAGGCTGGTGATGGAATTTTTTTCTTTTTCTGTTGCCCCTTTCCATTTTGTTTGTAGGGTAAGCTTTTGAGAATAGGTGGTAGCTGTGATGAGAGTGTGCGTCTTGATGAGCAAGGCACCATGTCCTTTGCTTGACCGTACTTGTGATTCGGCTTTGAGTCACAAGACCTTTCCCTTCCAAGGGCAACCAAGACTGAATCCTCCCTGGCGCTGCCATCCTCCTTTCGCTGTCCCCTTGGCAGCAGTGCTGTGAACATAACGAATTTAGTGTCAAATTACAAAGTCCTCATTAAACTAGACTACACTGGTTGCATTGCATTATGAGTAGTTAGATGGAGAAAAAAGTTTTTATGAGCTCCTGCTTTAATATTTTCCCTTCTCAGTATGAGGACCCAATCCTCACCCTGACTGCCAGTTTTTCAGGTCCCGGTCTTTTTCTGCATTTTGGGATCTAAATAGGAGGAGCACGCAGAGAAGCACATACAGTGTATTCACATATCTGATGAAAATAGATTTTTAAGTTAATTAGCAGATGGCTTTTCAGTTCCTCTGGAGTGCCTGATTTAGCAACTTTGCATTCATGTGAGTGATCCCTTTGACTTCAGTGGGAGTCTGCATGAAAGGCTCTGTGCTCGGGAGGTGTTTGCCAGCAGCTGGCAGAACTTAGAAGGGTATTTCCTCCAGTCTTTTCTGCGGGTATGGGAATAAAATTTTATCTGTATCCAAGAGGCAACACTCTAGAAACCTCTACACCTTTCTAAGCTCAGTGTCTCTGTCAGCCTATTGTCTGCTGTTAAGAATGAGGCTGCTGGCATTAGAGAAGCACAAAAAAGCAACGTAATACTTGTGGGTTCTACCAGCAGTAGACCTGTGAATTAGGGCACAATGTTGGCTCTGGTATCTTTTTCTTTTTCTTCCTTAGAAGCCTTTGGCCCCCTTTGGGAGTGCTGTCTATATGCTATTAAGCAGTGAAAGCATATATTAATAACATCTTACTTTTTGGTCCTCAGAGAGATTGACAAGTTCTATCTGGCACACACAGAGGTGCTATAGTGTGGGAGAAAGTGGAAATAGAAAGTCAGAGGAAAGGGAATGACTTTTTTAGAGTTGCAGTCCTTGCATCCCAAGACCTGCCAAAGTGTTGCTCTCTTGTTCTTTGTGGGCTCCGGCTGGAGAAGTGTCTGCCCAAACTTACAGAATCACCCCTCGCTTTCAACATCACAGGCACAATGCTGCCTGTGTCAGAGCCGGAGGCAAACTTAAATAGCTGTAGATATATAAAGGAACAAAGTGAAGGAGTCTTTTGAAGCCCAGAAACCTCTTTGAATAATTTAGGGATCTTCCTTATCATCCTACTTTTTTTTCGTTGGCAATGTAGATGTATGGATTCAGTGGCTTAGTTTGTCAGAAAGAAGGCAGAGGTTGGGTGAATGAAACAGCTCAAGTTTGGTTTTGTCTGTAGTTCATGATGCACAGCCTCTTTCTCCTCCTGTTGGAAATAACCATCTTTTTCTGAAGATTTTAAGTATTTATGAATTATGAAGAGCACTTAAAGTTTTGTTTTCTTTTCTGAATGTGTTTGTTGTAATAGTACCGAGCTCTCAGCAAGTAAGTTTCTGACTATAGATTTGCATTTTGCACTTTCATGCAAATGTTTTATTTCTTCAAAATACCTTTACTTTCAGGGTGTATTTTGTACTTAAAATTAGTAATCTGTCTTTTACTGAACAAAGTGAGAATGCTTTTGGAAAAGAGGTGGACAGAGGTCTGAAATATTCATGAAGGGTCTAAAAATGACTACTGACTTTTGTTTACTATAGATTGCATTGGCATTCACAGGGACGAGAATTGGCTTTTAAAAGAGAAACCCAAATCCCTCCAAACGCTTCATTTTGGGAAGGAGGGGGAGAACCGACACTGTCTGATGATTTGTTTTCATGAGATGTCTGCATTAGCGCTCAAATTACAGAGCTGATTCGATGGAAAATTGCAAGAGGCTGCTCATTTGCGACTGACCCTGCCATCTAACAAGAAGATAGACCTTAGGCATAATTGGGTTGATGCTGATTTGATCGCACACACACACACACAAAAAAGCTTAAAATCAGTCTTAGATCTGCAGAACCACGGCAATGCTCCGTCTTTAAATTGCCCTTTTTGTTGATTGTCACAGAATTTTGCTACACTGGATGACTGCTTGTTAGAAATCCTATGCCTCGGTCAGTGGATGGAGGGTAAAGTTGTTTTTATTGATGCTTTATGCAACTATATTTTGTATGCATGTTTGAGGAAAACATCCTACCCCAAGAAATGCCGCACACCTTTCACTGTGTAACTTGAGTGGGAGCAATAAATCTAGTGAGGTTACACTCCCTGAAAACTTGCCACCAACACATTTTAAGCAGCCTCTCATTAGCAATAGGTAAAATATCCGATTTGGCTAATGAAGGTAACGTGAATCTTGACCAGTTCATGGGGAATTGAATTTGTGGATTTGTTTCCCTTTTCACTGGAAATCCAAGACCGTGAACAGAGAGTTTGTCTGCGAAGTAAACACAGTGTTTATTTCAGTGTGTATCTGTATACATCTTGGAAAACAGATCTGGATATTCTGTGCTACTGCACGTATATGAAGACAGCCAGCATAACCTAGGGTGTCTGGAAGACTTGTGGGGGAAGGGCCAGTTTCATAAAGCGGAGAATGAGTGAGGACTGGGAAATCTGCGAGATGTGTTAATTCGGCACCTCTCCAAACTCGTCTTCGCTGCTCCTGTGGAGTACAGCCAGCCAATTAAACTGCTTCCACTCAGCCACCGGGTCTTGCTTGGACGCCCATGTAAATGCAGAGGATTGTAATTTGCAACCGCTTATACAGGTGAAAATTTTATCCAAACACCCTGCTGCTTAAGGACCTAGATTTCTTGCTTCCAAAAAGGTTCTTAATTATTTGGGAGGCTCGCTACTTGTGCTAATAATGGGCTTGCAGAAAGGCATTTTGCATGAGGTTGAGAGTATTTTGCTCAGAGATCTGATTAGAGATGTATACAAACAAAACATTCCTGTAAACATCCACTGATATCTTAAATAGCTCTTCTTCTGAGTCCTTGTATATCGCAATGGAGATTTTTAGGTTCATTCTAACAACATCCCAACAATGCTGCAAATAAGTTTCAGCTATATTTTAGCCTAGTTGCAGCAAGCATTGCTGTGCTTGTGACACACTCCCTTTGATAAGGGAGTAAATTTGCATGGCTGAGTTAAGCCCTCTGAAACTAAGGGCTTCCAATGAATAAAACACCAATGTACTGTACCCCCTTAATTACCATAGTTCTAAGGCAGCGTAGTTATAACATGTAATTAAATTTCATTGTATAAATGGAACATGGGCTGTGGTAGGCACATCTTTCATCTTTTGATGTATAATGACATTCAAAATATTCTCTAGTACTCAGTTGATAAACAACTTGAAGAGTCAGGGTCTACAGAGTAGCTTGTTTGATTTTAAATTTGTAAGATTGGCACGTGGTCTCTTTTGACGATACTGCATTCTGATGTGATCCATTTATCTAATGTCATTAACAGTACATGCTGAATGTAAAATTAAGCTTGAAACTGTCAATGTCAGTGGCTGTTTAAAAAGGGTTGATAAAAATAAGAAGAGGAACCGCTGTTTGTAATAAGCATCTGTGTTGCTTTTAAGTCAAGAAAAAAAAAATCAATGAGTTTCAATATATTGCTGTCTTCATTGCCAATGTAATTCAATAAATATGTTAATACACTTCTCTGAACACTGAAGAGTTGAGAGCTTTTTGTGTCATTTATTTTTGTCAGTTCTGTTTTTCATGTTCTTCTTATTCTAGCTTAAGTCTAGCAATAAAAATACTATTAAATTGAAAGAGAGAGTAAATATTCTATATCTCAGATTCTTAACTAACTGTGGGATTTTTTCTGTGTATGTGTATCTTTGAAATAGCAAGCCAGCAAAGAGTAAATGTACACTTTTATCATTCGTATTAACAATTCTCTTCCTGCTAGAACCAAAAAGGAGCACTTTGAGATTCAGTAAACAGTACAATTTTCAGTCCACATGCAAATTTCAGTGCAGAATTTTCTTCCTGACCACATTGCTGATCTTTACCATGAAACATGACAGATAGACTTAATATATTTTAATCCTGTTTAGGAATTTACATGTTCTTTACTTGCATGAAGCAAACCTGAAACATTTGTTAAAGAACTCGTTGACATAATACCATTATTTGGTAGGGAATTATATATAAACTCATTCGAGAAATACCTGTATTTATATCTCTCTACAAGCATTGTCTTGTTTTGTAGTAGTTACAGCTGTTTTCTAAAGAAATATTAAAATATCTCTAAGTGCACCCATATAGGAAAAGCACAGAAATCACGCTAACTACCGTAATAACCTTTGGTATTGTGGTGGAAAAGTGGTAGGTGTGCAAGTACTGGAAGGAAGATGCCCAGTTGTGAGTGTGCAGAGCTGCAAGCTCCTGTGTGTCTTGCCAACAGCTCAGCTGCTGTATTTTGGAAAAACAGGTGATTGCTGAGTGAGTAGGAAAAGAGTACCTGTGCTCTTAGGGACATCTACGTATCAGGCTTTCCTTTTAGCCTGTGAAATTTGTTGAGAGACACTGTTGTTAGTGCATCAGACCTCTTCTGATTCTTTTCTCTTAATGCTTTCTTGATTAATCTTCTAAATAAGAGCCAAGAAACATAATATAACTACCAGAATTTATATATATTTTGTATATCTCTTTTGCCTAGTTAACAGCTGTGGCTGCTCAGACCATGTGTTACTAAAATGTCTATCTGGAAGTAGTTATTCAAAACACAACCTTGTAAATGGACAGGACATATACAAACAAAGCTTCAGTCCATAAAATTCACCCTCACCAGTTAATATTCCAGGTAATAAAGTAGCAACAGATTTCCCAGCTGAACTACTTTCATGCCAATGGAAGTTTGCAAAGGATCCAATCCTATTGCTCTGTTAATGCTTTGCCTTGGTTTTTATAAGATTGTTGTTAACCAAGATGAGTATCATTAGTTACAGTAATTTCTGGTTTTGCTAAAGTAAAACCCATTTAAGGGACTTGATCCTGAATAATCTCCATCACAGTTTCCTGAAAGAACTGGCACACAAAACTGTGGGTCTGGCAGTAAGTATTGTAAACACAGCAACAGAGAGCAGAGCAAAGATGGTATTGCTTGTATTTAAAAGGCAGAGTGTGAGTCAGGCAATTGCAAGCCTGTAAATCTGATGAGTTAAATGGGAAGAAGTATAAATCTACCCAAGATACATCATACCAGTGGTATGAAAAGGTTTTCTTTGTTTTGTCCTATTGTATTTTTGAAGAAGAACTAACTTTCTAGACAGGAAATGGCAGCAATGGCAGCAACTGAAGCACTTGGTTGGCCTGTATAAGAAACTTTTGTTTAAATTTCAGAGTACAGAGACTATGAAAAGAACTGTAAAGTGAATACAATGCCTTAGTAGAATATGGCAATAGATAGTATTGATGCGAGAAGTGCTTGGACTGAGCTTTATAAACTAATTCCTGAAGAACTGATTTTGTAAAAGATCTCGCTTTATATTTTTATTAGTGACTTTAGGACAATTGTTACGATAGTGCTGACAGAAAACTGAGGTACTTTCTTGGTATATAGAGAGAATGAATATTACCCTGAAAAGCATGTGTAGCTCTGAGAAGTATAATGATACAGAGTCACACAAGCAGTACAAAGTGAAAAGTCATACAGTCAAGGACTAGAAGCTCAATGATTAAAACAGCTGGAAATGGTAAAGGAAGAGAAGGGCCTGAATGTATGTTTCAACCGTGGAATCACTGTGCATCTTTACTATGATGTTACCATGAAAGACCGTGCACAATTTTAGTATTTATCTCTCTAGTCACACGGAGGCACAGATAAAGAAGTAGCAGTGTATATATCCTTCACAAGAGATTGCCTGGAATACTCATGTGGACATTTCCTTTCTAATATATTGAAGAAGATTTAGTTGAAATTGGAGTGTGTGCAGAAAAAGGACTGGTAATAAGATTAGAGAATGAAGTCTCTCATCAGTGAGGAAACTAGAGGGGGACACCCTATTTAGCCTTGTCGATTAAGGAAAAGAGATGATACCTGATATGCAGATGATACCTGATGGTGCAGCTGATATCTGTAAGTGTGTTGTTATTAAAATACCAGGGAAACAAAAGAGCTATTTAAGCTAAAGGCCAGTATTAGCATGAGAAAAAATAGGTACTAATGACTTCTGGGTAGGTTCAGAATTGGACTTAGAAGATCCTTCCAAGACTTTGGGCTCTGGAGCCCACCTTTCAGGTAGGAACTTTCAGTGAGAAACGTCTTCAAGATGAAGTTTGATATTTTTTTTATCAGAGGAACTGTGTGATGTGCAACTTATATTAGAGGAAGTTCCTTTCGTTCTTCTTATCCTATACTTGGCTTTAAACGCAGTCATTACGTTGTCCATTATACAAAATTGCACTTCTGTTAATGGCCTCAGATACTTGTGAGATGCATATGTGTTTCAAGAAAAAAAAAAATCTTAAGAGAATCTGCTATTTATGCAGTGTGCTTAAAAATATGTGGCTACATGGGCTACAGAAAGGACCAGAGCCCACTGTCTGGCCCCACACCTGAGCAGCACACAGTGGTCCATCTCCCGTCGACAGGCGGCCCCTCTAGGTGTCTTGAAAGGTTGCAGCTCATGAACTATCCATATGGTTAGTGTGGAAGAGTATTAGTTGAGACAAAACCATGCCAAAGACCTTTCTAATATGTTACCAGAGCCCACCAAAATGCCAGTACACTGGAGGGTTCTGTAGCATGGATTAGTTTACCAGTGTGTATGGAGCTGTTGGACTCTTTTTTAGACAGACTTGTGGCTTGAGGAGCACATGAAATATCAGTTGTGTTACTTTATGTTGTTTCTGATGTAAAGCAATGAATCAAATATTAATCTACTGTAGAATGAAATAAAAAAATAAAAGCTTGATAAGCTGCCACTGAACAATATTTTCTTAGAAATCGTGGATTTCTGAAAGGTTTTCGCTGTTTGTGCTTGATTCCGCTTTACTAAACAAAAGAAAATTGTATACTGAACAGTAAGATTTTTAAGAGGTTGCTAATTTGAAAAGTATGGGGGTTTAATTTGAAATTTGGTGAAATACATAGCAAATTTAGAATCTCTGTGTTTAGACATGTAATTTGAGAATTTTTATAATCTTGAATACAGGCTCAGAATGCATGAGGCTTATTTCTTATAAATAATACAGGTTTTAATTCCACTTTCTGTTTTACCGGTTGCCTCAGGCTTTATCTTCTTTGTATTCATTTTCAAATAAGCACCTTTGCCCTTCTCCCTTATATCCCCCATGTTTGACAGAAGCTGTTTGTAACCATTCATAAGCCAACTTAAAGCTGTCCTTCAGTTTCCTTCTTGAAATTCTCCTCCATGAAACATACAAAGTCTGTTCAGGGAACTGGGCTGTGTTTAGTATTGCTTGCCATTCTGGACGGTATTGCCAAGCTCTTACTTGTGTATCCATAACTGAATGCCATAAATACTCATTTATGAATGCAATATCCTTGGGGAATAATTTTTTAAATTACTATTTTATTTTATATGTATATTTAATATTAAAATATTATATATCTATGCACGTATAAAATATAGTTATATGTAAATATATACATGGATGGATTTTCTGTTGTATGTTTGCATTCCAAACATATTCCCTGAACAATTTTTGAAGATGCTAGGCACTACTCTGATATAAATAATTAAAACTCCTGGTGTGAAAGACATGATGGAAGACTTGTGGATTGTATAGCACATGTTCCTTTCCTTTGGTTCCTGGTGCTATTTAATATATGCCTGGAACCTTCAAGGACAGTACTGCGTGCAAATTTTTGACTTTGTGTATAGTATGATCCGTCTGTGACTTCTGCTTTGTTTTATTTCAATTCTGACTTTAACCACTGTATTGACATTTACCCATCCGCTGAACTGGATGCACTGATGGCTGTTATTAAATAAGTCTCATGTTAATCAAAACTACGAAGCTCGTTTTTAGCTATTTTTTTCTGTAGCCGATTATAATTTTTTGTCATTATTTGAAAGCAATACAATTATTTGAAGGAATATCCTTATGTTCTGTATTTCACATTCACTTATAATATCAAATGCTCAGACCAATGGATCCTGTTAAATCAAGAATAAACACTTGATACATAAGTATAGTGCATCCAGCTGATTCAGCTGCAGCAGGTACTTCTCTCTGAAGTGATTTAAAAATTAACTGTTGGAAATTGACTATGATGCAAATCACAGAAAACCAGTTCTGTTTTTTTAAGAATAAAAATAAGACTAGAAAATGTATTTGAATACACTTAAATAACTATATTTAGTAACATACTGCTTAATGCTAGGAAATTAACAGTCATTTTATTAGTTTGGAATAGAAATGCCTTCAACCTTTTAGGGAAAGCAAGAGCAAATTACAGCCAAATTTTCATTTCACAAGTCATCTTCATCCAGGATAAGCCAGGGCCCCAAGGTCAATTCTTCAATTTGGTATCCTATTTCCATAATGTTATTCTGCAGTGTACTTTCATTATAACTGGAGCAGTGCTCGCTTTCGTATTAGTTTTATAAATGGCTATGTTAATGTCTTTTTGCAGACAAAACCACCTTTTGTTAATATCCCAGTGGATTTCTTAAGGATTAAAATATATTTCTAAGCAGCCATTGGTTCTATTTATATTTTTTCATTGATGATCCGCCCTTGTCACCTACCCAAAAGTGGCATTGTTCAAACGGAGATGAAGCAGTTTTTAAGAAGATGTGTTGGGTGATTGGTTTGACTGACAGAAAAGAAATAATTAGAAGCTGAAAATTCTAAGAATCTTTGTAAAATTTTGTAACAGATAAAGCTATGCAACAGTAGGAGGGAAAAAAAAAAAAGGGAGTGGGGGAAAAATGTATTCTAGTCAGGGAATAGCCTTTTATTACGGCATGGGGTTCTATAGATAAAGCTGTTTTCTTTGTCTTTCCTGTGCTGTTAGTAGTGATAAGGTACCATCTTCAGCTCAGCTGGGGTATGGCTGTTACCCCTAAAAACTTGCCATTTCTGTTTTAGATAATTAGGTATTTACTTTTACAATTGTAATGTATACATAAATTGTTATATTATATGTAATATTTTATCCAAGCCAAAATAGATGGAGGATGTATTCAGTGTTCAAAAGCATACATCCTTGTTAGGAGGATTTGTGTTACTATGCAGGCAAGTACTGACTACGAAGATCTCCTCAGACCTTAGATACAATGGAAAATACCAGTTCTTGGGAGCCATATTGATGAAATTTCTTTTTCTGGGGTGTCTTTTGATGGAAGGATAAGTGATTTATATACATAAACCATAAATTTATTCAGCAAAGTATGATGAAGGAAGCTGTTGATTGGTTACCTTGATTTTCCTTAGTCTACATATCTTGTAAACACTGTACAAACATTTTAGTAACTATACAACAAAATCCTCTTCATATTAGCATAGTGTTCTGTTTTGCTTTGAAGCTGAATCTTAGAATCAACTATTTCAGTTGAAGGAACATAACAATGATCGTTTAGTCTAACTGCCTGACTGCTTTCAGGGCTGATCAAAAGTTAAAGCATGTTGTTAAGGGCATTGTCCCAAGGCCTCTTTACACTCTGACAGGCTTGGGGCATTGACCACGCCTCTAGGACGCTTGTTCCAGTGTTTGACCACCCTCTCAGTAAAGAAATGTTTCCTAATGTCCTATCTAGACCTCTCCTGGTGCAGCTTTGAACCATTCCCACACATCCTATTACTGGATCCCAGGGAGAAGAGCTCAGCACCTCCCTCTCCACTTCCCCTCCTCAGGACACTGCAGAAAGCAATGAGGTCGCCTCTCAGCCTCCTTTCCTCCAAACTAGACAAGCCCAAAGTCCTCAGCTGCTCCTTATAGGAGCATTCCAGCCGTTTCACCAGATTTGTTGCCCTCATCTGGACACGTTTAAGGACCTTAATGAGCATCCTTAAGTGGTGGGGCCCAGAACTGCACACAAGACTCGAGATGAGGCTGCACCAACACTGAATATGGTGGGATAACCACTGCTTTTGACCAGCTGGTTATGCTGTGTTAAGTCCAAGTTAATATGTTTATGAAGCACATTTTTGTAACAGAAGGTATGTCTTAACAGGAACTTTGTCTTCCTGAAAACACCTGTCCAAAAGACTATGCTTAACTTCTGAAATCAGACTGATAAATGTTTGATACCTGCCACTGACCTGCTGTAGATGGAAAAAACCAAGTCGGCTTAGTACTATCAAGACAGAGCCGTCCTTTGGTTTTGTTCATCATAGAGTCATAGAATGGTTAGGGTTGGAAAGGAACTTAAAGAATCACCTACTTCCAACCCCTCTGCCATGGGCAGGGACACTTTCCACTAGACCAGGTTGCTCAATGCCTCATCCAACCCGGTGGCATCCACCACAGTCACAGTAAAATATTTATTTGTAATATCTAAGCTAAATCTACCCTCTTTCAGCTTATAACCGTTAACCCTTGTCCTATCACTGCACTCACTCCCTGATAAAGAATGTTTCCCCATCCCTCCTGTACCCCTCAGTACTGGAAGGCCGCTGTAAATTGTCCCCAGAGCCTTCTCTTCTCCAGACTGAACAACCTCAAGTGTCTCAGCCTCATAGGGGAGGTGCTCCAGCCCTCTGATCATCTTTGTGGCTCTCCTCTGGACTTGCTCCAACAGCTCCAGGTCTTTTTTATGTTGGGGGCCCCACATCTGAACACAGTACTCCAGGTGGGGTCTCACGAGAGCAGAGCAGAGGGGGAGAATCACCTCCTTTGACCTGCTGCTAATGCTGCTTTTGATGCAGCCCAGGACACAGTTGGCTTTCTTTCTGGGCTCTCTCTTGTGTTATAATCAGGGGTTTTTTTAAAAAAGAGGAACCTTTCTCAGTGACTTTTTTGTATATCCTGACATATTTGTAGGTCTTGAAGGCATACGGTCTAGTAATTTGTCATGGAGCTCAAGCTCCTCTGACATATTGCCTCTGATTAATTTATTCAGGTTGAAATTTTCAAACTTGAATGCTTAAATATGAGTATGTATGACAACTTAATAGTAATCTGCTGAGTATGGTTTGCTGTTGTGTCAATGGCAACTTGGGATAAGCAGACACTTTAGAAAAAATAAAGAGCATTTTTATTTTAGTACCTAATACTATTTAAAGTTTTCAAGGTGTGCTATTCTCTGATTTGGAGCAAAGTTCAGAGGTCCTTGAAGTGATGGAGACTTGAACTAGCATCACAGCCTGTACAGATAGAACCAGTTTAGATCCTAAACATATTTGCATTGTCTCAGAAAGGCTTATAAACACGTGTGAAGGAGAACACAATTGTAGTTTTTTTTTTTTTTTAATTGCAGTTAAATATTGTAGTTAAATAATTGTTGCGGTTAAATTGCTTCTAAACCTCCACTGCATGCATTTAGCTAGCTCCAGTGCATCTGCTTTTTGGGATTTCCCCAAGTGTCCTGTTCCTAATTAGGTGCTGGTGCGAGCACCTGCTGTTGAAGGTGTGCTCCAGGTTCGCCTGGCCTCAGTTCGGGCTCTCTGCTGAGTGTGAGTTAAGACCTGGCAGTGTCTCCAGAATCAATGTAGAGGGGCATTTTTGCAGAGTGTAACTCATCCTACCTAAAATGTGGTGAAATATCTTCTAAATGTACTCCCCTCTCTCTTTGTCTCTTGAAGAGTCTCCTCTTGGAGAATTTCCCTGCAGTGTTCTTTATTTCTTCTGAATATCTCCATAGGTCTTGTGGCTTCCAGTGTATAGATGCTGTCTATTAGTTAAGATACTTTATATTAAAAACTGTCAAAGAAAGGAAAGCAATTTCATATGGTTCCCAAATTAATGACAGTCTGCTTTCACATTGGTTGCTTTCTGTTGGCATCTGGGTCCTAGTACAGGCTGCCATTCTTAATCATATTTTAATTTTCAAATAAATTGCTTTCATTATCCTTTCATTTACAATACCATGTGTGCATTACTGCTCATTAATGTTTGTCATCTACTTTGCTGAGACTGGGTTTCTAAATAGCCATGGTTGCAATGCAGTAATTAAAGATGATCCATGTTGGTTTTGTAGAAATTATTCTGAAGCCTTCTTACAAAAAAAATAAAAAAAAAAAAAAAAAGAAGAAAAAAAGAAACCCAAATCCAGAGTGCTGTTGAAATGTTGAAATCAATTCCTTAAATGTATGGAAGCAGCTTAGCATAAGTGCTTTGCCTGTAGCTAAAAAGAGGGCACTTCTAATGGTTCTACCAGAATGATGCCTAATGATGGATTTGTATGAAAACTGTATTTCTCTGTAATTACCGACAAGCATGGTGTTTTTGAGTATAAGGTAAATGTAAAGTAAGATTATTTTCATATTGCTTTACAAAATTTTTATTCTGGTATCTGTTTAGCACTCTTAGTTTCTATTCAGCCAATTCCTTCTCCCGTTTTTCCACTCCAGATACTGAACACGTGAAACAACATGACAGGGATTTTAAAATTACAGTTTTGGAACAGAATCCCCATGGGAGAGAAGTCAAAACAGTAGCAGTATCCTCTGCCTTAGTTTTGACCTAGCCATATTCCCTAGGTTGTGCATCATAATATGGAAGTTCTTCCTGTATCTGCACTTGCAGTTAGCATTTGTTTGCCTATGACACAGGCTGTATGACTGATTTTATGCACACACCTAATTGTGGATCTCCATACGTGTTCCTATCTGATATTTTTATTCCTTTGCTTCTGAAGTGTATGTGCTCAGCTTTGAAAATCTAGCCCTTGGAGATCCTGATGTGAGTGTTCAAAAGTAATGTCACTGCTGATATGGCACAGGAGTAAAGGAACAATTATATATTATTCAAAGAGAAATTTAAATGGATTTTTGAGATATGATACTCTCTAAAAACTGCCAGAGAATTAATTGTTGTTCTTGAACTGATACTTTAAGAAGCAACTTCAGGTGATGGACACATCCTAACATAATACTGCTTGGCCCCAGAGGTTGGCGCAGTCTCCTTGATGGGACTTAAAACTTTAGTCCTGCAATTGCCTGCAGTGTTTGTATATGACACTATGTGGTCATGGCTGAAGAGGCCTCTCATGTCAGGCTGCATTTACTTCTGAGATTAAAAGATGAAATACATTCTGCATATTTCAGTCTATGCTATTATTTTCTTTTAATGATCCTTGTCAGCTCTCCGTAACTGAGATCTTGATACTTTCTCCCTAGCTCAGAGCAACAAGCAAAAGTCATAAGAACCAAAATTATTGATGTTCCCATTTTTTTTTCTGTGGTTTATCTATCTTCATGGAATTGTAGTGAAGGGAATATATTTGGAAATATTTTTTTTTTTTTTTTTGTATTATCACACTCTGGTTAAAATAATGCTCCACCAATTATTCAAATAGTAGTAATTTCAAATAGGTAGATTCAATTAATGATAAATCAATTGATTCAAATTGGTAATAAATTTATAAATTTAGTTATTTATGCTTAGAAGAAAACTCAGTACCTCTCTGTTTGAACTCCTCTTACTTTGTGATTGTACTCAAGCAAGTTGAAGTAGGTGTAACATCTCCTCTTTTTGTTCATTGCCTGAAAAGCCAAACTGGGTGAAAACTCATAGTGAAAACCTTAGCTAAGGTTGAATTCACTGATTTTTTTAGCGTTTATTCTTTTGTTATGGCTAATTCATTTGTCAAGGCCTTGTGACTTTATTCATATGAAGGCAAGTACCTCTTCAATTCAGTGCTTTAGATTTTAGTTTAGCCAAATCACCTTCAGCATGTGCCCCTCTCTCTTTTTTAGTTCTGGAGGAAACCTGTAGCAACTACACTCCTAACTTATCTGTCCAGTTTCATATGCAAGGTTTAGTGAGCTGAATCAGATTTTAAAACACTTTTTCCTAAAACTCAGGCCATTTAGTATTAAAAGAAACATTGCCTTTATTTGTTGTTTGAAATAATACTTTCTCTTATTTGAAACGTCTCTATTCTCATTAAGGATGAAAAATGACTGGAGATGAGTAGGTGGCGAAGTTGATAACCCCTCTCTAGGTCATCTAAATACATTGTCTAGATAAAAGTGCAGGTTTTATCTAAAAACTACTTTTTAGTGAGAGTGTGGTGAACTTTGGGAATATATCTCAGAAGTTTTCACCGAAAGAAGGCCAACAATTATGCCTTTGTGGAATTAATTCATCAATCCCATTCTAAAGGTAAGAGAGCCCAAAGCCATATCACACTGTACCATGGTCACATCAGACATTTCAACCTAAGTGCAATCGGTAGTTTGAAATCACATCTGCATAGGAAACTTCAGTGCTGAAGAAAGGTGTGCTTCTGCTTCGGTAGCTGATATTCATCCTATGGGCTCCATATTACCACAAAGCTTTGAAATTTTCTGAAGGGTAGGATATGCTACTTGCAGTGTTTTGCAACTGCTTTTAATTTTTTCAGGTTTTTTTTTTTTAATTTTGGAAAAGCAAGATGGCCATGACACATTGAGGCTGCAGTAGAGAGAATTGCTCAGGCAAATAGTTATTTTTAAGCATGGAAATATTCCCAGTAGCATCTGGGAGACTTGAAATTAATTTAAATTTAGGCATGTGCTTAACAGTGACTGAATGCCTTGGAGTTTGTGCAGAAAGAGACTGTGTAACATGACATCCTCCAGAAGTACTTGCGATCTTGGATGCTTATAAATATTTGTCTTAAATCCAAAGCTGAACTTTGTGTAAAAGACAGAGGGCTTCATGACTATAAAATTTGTTACAGAATATTCCTTCCATTTTCTGGGCATGGGTAAATATATCACAGAGAAAACTTTGAGGGGTCATAGCTCACTGGATGTGGTGACTTTGGGATGGTTAGTTGTTCTTTGGGGTGGAACAAAGGTAGACACATTTATTTTCTAATTTGGGCAGTACATAATTAGATTATCTGATACAGTAAATGTGTCTAAGTGTATTCTCTTATTTACTACTTTTTCCTGTGGTGGGTAAAGATATAATTCTCTATATGCTGATTATGACGTGAAAATACAATGACAGTTACAATTCATCATAATTCTGGATGGCCCCTTATTTAAATTTTGTTAACCAGGTATTCAGAAAAGGTGATTATACCAAAAAAATCGTAATCAGGAGAGATGCAATAAGGCTTTGCTGTTCCTACTCCAGTACATGAAGAGTATCAATTTCCGAACAGAAGATCAGAATCTGTGCAGAGATGAAGACAGGACAGAGAAGCAGTAATACTGTTAAAGAAATGTAATGTTATCAGTTTTGCATAGATTGTCTTATTCTGGTCGTGGTTATCAAGGTTTGAGGAATATCCCACCTGCTATGAGAAGACATCCCTCAATGCATTGAAGCTGCTGCAATAGCTTTAGAACAAGCAGCGAAGGCTTGCTATTCAGTAATGTAATAGGGATCTGCACAACCCTTGTCTCGCTGTATAAGAGGTATCAGTAATGTCAGTGAATTGCTGAGGACCTGCCAACAATGTTAAAAAGAAATCTTGTTTATGTAGATATATTTTTCTGTTTGTTTTGTGATATTAAAATAAGCAGAGCACAAAATGGTAGGTGATTTTTTTTTTTCCTGGCGTAACAGTCACTGTCCAGATAAAGTGAGGGCTAAAAGATTTCTCTTCTTCATACCACATAATATGCCATTTTCATTTTGTGCTGCTTATAACCCTGAGTGTCACAGCTTTCTATTCTAGTCTGAATAGTCAGTGAAACATTATGAAGCCGATAAGAAAAGCTGGTCCCCGTTACTTGGCAACGGCTGTTAAGCAGAGCTGAGTGCTGTTGATTGAGGAGATTAGCTGCCATAGATAAACCTCCTCTTTCTGCTGCCCTGCTGCTTATCTTTCCACCCATAACAAGTTGCACCAAATATGACAGCAGTCAGTGGTTTAGGCAGAATGTGAACTTTGCGGCAAAAGAAGTTTCTGCAAAAGACCTAGGGTGCTGACTTTAAAAAATCTTGAATTTATTAAAATTTGCAGATTGTTTTCTGGGCTGTCCTTTCTTGACTTTGTGGTGAATGTTTTTATTTGAAAGGGTGATGCTCCAGATGTGAGAGAAATGGGATGTTCTGCTCCTACATTGTCCATTCACAAACACTGAAAATAGCAGCAAATATTTTTAACAGTTGTCTCTGGATTCTGTTCTTACTGACATTGAAGAAACAGATGAAATACAATGTAAAATTACTGCAACTACCACGTACGCAAAAGTTGGATTAAAAGATATAATTTCACTATTTTGGTTGATGCCTTTGTGAGAAAATGCTATTGCAAATTAAACAAAAATGTCTGGATGCATCAAAAACTTGGTTTCAGTATATCCAAACTACATTTTATCAGAGAAGAATTTTGTTGACTGACAAATTAGAGCTGAAATACGGCTAGGGATACAAGGTGGTGGCTTTTTCAGGGTTGCCATTTCTTTTTCCTCTCACATTTTTAAAATGTTGCTTTATCCTTTTGCTTTCATTAGTGATTATGCAGTTCTGTTTACATTTTTGCCTTTGGAGAGGTCTTTGGTGAAGTCCATAGCACCACCCTGGAGCTGCTGTGCCTTTGCAAACCTTTCTTCTGGCCAGAATGGGAGTGTAGGCTTGGCGGGTTGGATAACTGGGAAATGGCAAAGCACTGGCAGAAGAGTGAGACTCTGAGGTGACAATGCTTAAGAAAAGTAGTCTTTGTGCAGAGGTCCAGGAGAATAGTTATCCATCTAAGTGGTGAAAATTCAACAATATTATTTAAATGTGCAAAATTTTCAGTAATCCAGCAGAAACTTCACAATAATAGATTTTGGGTAGAAGCACCTTCCTTCACTTAGGATTACAATCTTTTTTTATTAGCTCTATAAAAATGTACCGAAAAAAGAAGGTGTTGGTTTCTGCCTGGAAGGGCATTCAGCTGGAGTATAAGGAGACAACAAAAAAGATATGTTGTTTTCTGTTTTGTTATCCCAAGCCAGAATCTGGCACTCCATAAGCAATATAGTGTGAGGAAGAAATTTAGAAAGATACGTCATGGCTCTCTTTAGTAAAATATTATTTCAGTGGGGTTTTTTTGCTGATCCTGTAGTCCTGGCTTTCAAGGTTTTGTATTTTGCATCTTTGATGAACTGTTATTTCCTCCTTTTGTAGCGTGAATACATTGTTCAAATTATTGTTATTTATTCTGTCTTCTTTTAAGAAATACATATGCTGAGTATGCAACTTCTGTACTTAACCACTCAAATTGCAGGAGAATCTAAAGCTGTGAGCATCTTAGATTCTGCCCCCAAACTCCAATTAAATTATGACTTTTAATTCTATGTAGTACTTTAAAAAGCACGTTACAGCTTATAAGTGTGCTCAAATGCGAAATATTTCCTGTAAGGTATATGTATTCTGTGAAAAAAAAAAGGGAAGTAATTTCAGTTTGCACATTTCACATGCATTAAGGGGTCTCTGCACCCATTGCAAAAGCAGAAAAATCTTGCTTTTCAGATTCTTTCTTACCATAATTTCAGACACTGCAAATCTTAAAAGTTGGTGTGAGCTGTGACACACAAAACTGAGGAGAATTAAATACTTCTGAAGCTTCTCCCAGTCCTGGTCCAGATCTCTGTTCCCATATCATTTCATCTGTCTGTGGGCTTATTTTGTGGGAGACAAAAGACCGTCCACTACTCTGAAGACTTCTGCACTGGAAAAGCCATTTCACAGTGGGGATTTTTCCAGCCCATACATAATCTCTTTTGCTTCTCTCAGTGTCCTTTCCAGAATTTATAATTCATTTTAAAATTTGGACACCAGAGCTCTGTATTCCCACAATGACCTCATCAATGCTGCATACTGAGTGATGTAATCTCCTTATTCCAACTTTTGTATCTACAAACCTTATTAGTGCTTTTGCCCTGGTATTATCTCAGACTGAACACTGGGTCTGAACCAAACAGGGAGGACTGTGATGTCTGGTGCCCTTCACCTATGGCCATTAGCAGAGCTACGGGCAGTGCTCGGGCTCTGTCACACAGCGCAGGGACAGCTGCCTCTGGACCTCTAATTCATGGCAAATGCAGTTTCTGATAGGTGGTCCTAAGTATGTAACATCATATTTAGCTATTTTAAAGCACAAATTGCTTGAAAACTGTCAGATTTTTCACACTCTCCAGGCTGTTCAGCAGAAACTGTTAGTGTCCCTCTGTAAAATTTGAGGTGAGGTTCTCGGCTGTTCCAGCCCCTATGTGTAAGCTGCAAGAGGCAGATTGATGTGCTGTGGCTTCTACAGGCATGCTCAGATTTCATACTCGAGCAAGGTGCAGAGATTTCTGAGATAACTCCAAACAGTTTTAATCAGTCCTGAGGGTGCAGCCCTCTGTGAAGTTATCTTAGTTTGTAAGGGTTTCCCCTCCCCTTCATAAAAGAAGGCATTTAAAATTTCCACTGATGTGTTCAGGTTGGAATAACATAATTTTCCGTCATTTTTGTAATACTTTGCATCTAGGGAACAAGATGGAGATCTTTATTGCTATAATTTCATGCATATCTGAAGTCAATTCCATTTAGGAATAAATTCAGTAGCTCAGATTACAAAAGTAGCCTGCTGTCTCACTAAATGCTTTCCTCAAAGATCTAGAAAGCTTCAAGTCTGGCAAAAGTCAGAAATAAACCAAGTTTGCTCTAACTATTAGATACTACATCTGATGAATATGAATGGAATGATCATTAGTCATGTTTTCACAAGAACACTGTCTCCTGCAAACTTGTAATAACTAAGTCTTAAAATATAAGGTCTTGGTACTGAGACAACACAAGTTAAAACTTTCACTACTTTGTTTTTATTACAAAATGAAAATTAATGCAGAAATCCATTCTGCTGAACGTGTTTCCTTGCAGAGTTATTTTTGCCTTGGGAATACAGATGCGAGAGCAGCTACAGTCTGATCACACAGCGAAGGCATTGCCAGCACCAAAGTGGTTCTTGGCACCAACCGAAAATGTAATGGGGATCCTTGAAGTGACTGAAGTACATCTCAGTGATACTTGGAAAATTAGTGTGCATAAATAAGCATTAGTATATTTGCATCTCATTGCTTCCACAAATGAATTCTCAGTCCCTCCAGTAACCTCTGTTCATAAATGCGTATTGAGTAAAAGAAAACGAATTGTTCATGTTTCATCATTCCTCATTGCTCTGTCTTAATTTTAAACAGTGCAAGCAATAGGAGCTCCATTACTCTTCCAGGAGGGAGTTGAACAGCTTCAAAATAGTTTCTCCCTGCTTGAAACTTGTTCTGATTCAGAGTGTTCATTTTTCTCTTTTCACTCCATTTCTCCCAATAATGTCATAATTAATCAACCAGGTTGCATAAACTTTTAGTCTTTTCCCATAAATAATCAGGTAGTTTGCCTAAGGATCTATGTGCTACCTCCTTTCTTTCCTTTTCTCTGAACTTCTCTTGTTTATTCGTATCTTTCCAGTAATGATGTGGTCAAAATTTGGTGCAGTATCCTGTCTGTCTTCTGGAAAATGATAGCTTTGTCTTGATGGGGGGTTGTACATGGCTCAGATTTCTCACTGATGAGATAGCAATATAAAGTGTAAACTTACACGTTAATCTTGCAGTCCAATGGCTAAACATGCTAAAGAAAGAGAGACACCTTTATTGTAAGCCTACTAGTATTTGACTTATACTTCAACTTAAAATATTTTTTTTTCTTCTTGGAGGAGGATTTATATGTTTAAATATTTCCTCTCTTTTCTCTTTAGTACCAGTATTGACAAAAAAAAAAAAAAAAAAAAAAGGAATTGGTGTTTGGATGATTTTGATTGCAAGGTGTTTGGTTTTTTTTTTTTTTTTTTTTTTTTTTTGAGAGGCATTATAGCTAATTCTGAATATGTAGTTTTGCTTAGAAAAGTCCTCTTAATATATTACAATTAGAGCTTCCTGGTTTTTCTCTCAAAGGTTTTCTCAAGTCTGGATTGGTCTCTGATCAAAATTAGAGGCAGATGGTTTCTATGGCTTACAGACTGCAGCAATCATCTGGATGTGGAAGACATCAAAATGCATGAAACCATGTTTTGTCATGGTTTCTTGTCCTTGTCATGGAGCCAAAAACATAGCTTTCATTCCACGCGGTTACCTAGGCTGTGGAAAATTCAAGTCTGGTTCTCTGAGAAGTACCATGTTATTCAAATATTATTCAGCTGGAAGATTAGCCCTAGCAGCAAAAAAAATGGAAGACTAGCTTTCTTTTCATCTCTACTTCTTCCTTTCCTTAAACTCCCTCCTGCCCTTTTCTCTCAAGGCATGGCCATTATTTCGGTGGTTGGAAGGCCTATGGACGGCCTGTTAAGACTGAGGCTCATTTCTGTGCTCTGAATTGCAGAAAGTAGGCATTGAAAGTGGGACCTCTCATTCTCTCAGCTGAATAACTTAACTTGGGAGATTTTGGAAGTGGGCAGCACTTCTTTTCATGGCGAGCCTGCTCTCTCCTTGCTTTGTTAAGCTGTAGCTAGCTTTTTCACAATCCTTTCCTTCCCTCCTTTTGCTGTACTCAAGAGAGAGCAGGATTTTTTAGTCACTTTATCTACGATTTACGTATTTCCATTGTAACCTAAAAAAATCCTCCCGAGTGTAAGTGTGCATAATACTTTGGGACTGTACAATCTGCCACTTAAATTAGCAGGTTAGCACAGAGCCACTTCCCAGGATGATGTTTCCCCTCTGTTGAAGGTTATATCTTTTTCTGATGAAGGAAGAACAGAGTCCTTCAGCACTTCCTCTCAGAATCCCTCCTTGAGACAAGGGGACTGTAAGCCCCGGGGGGGCTGCTCCCTCTCAGACATGCCTCGGGATGATTTGGGGCTTTGCAAATCCCAGCCCTATCACCGTGTTTGTACAACAGCTAATGCTGCTGTTCAGGTGAACTTTTATCTTTTAATATGAGCACTTTCATAATCATTAACACGCTACTCAGTTCTTTGAATCAGCAGAAATATTCTGGGGTTTTAGGTTTTGGGGTTTTGTTTTGGTTGAAAACGAACTGGCCATCCACTTCTGTCCTTAAACACCTGTGTCCAAAGAGGTGAGGAAAGGCAGTAAATCTTGTCAGAGTCCTTTTATAAGACTGTCACGTGGTCGGGCTTTCAGTAGAATTTACAAAGTCACCTTTGCCTTTCACACAGCAGTTTATTTAGTAGGAAGGGTGTGTTCCCTGGACTAGTGGTAAGAGGATCCATTGCACAATATTTTTTTGTTGGGTAAAAAAAAAAATATTTTTTTTTCCAATTCAGAATTACTTACATCGTTGTTTTCTGCTTCTTATGGTGTCTCTATTAAAAGTGCAATATCAATCTACCAAAAAAATGCTTTATCTTTTAATTACAATTGAGTTTTTATTTTTATTGTGTAATGTATTGTGCCTTACATACTATCAAAAGCAGAATACCACCACGTACTCTTTTAAAAAAAACAATCTGTATATGCTTTGCTTGCTTGTCTCAATAATGCATTACTTCTAGAAACAGCTATATTAGCCTTTTTTTTTTTTAAATATTGCATTTCCTGATTTTAAATAACTGCCTTAAAAACTTCCACACGCCTATCAACCGTTAGGATAGGGAAGACTGAGGGTGGCTGTAACTGCATAGCTGTGGATTCTAGATGAAGCCCAATGGATCTGAAGGTGAAGAACATGTGCTCCAGGACTGATCCCTGAGCATGAAGCTGTCCACTAGATGCCACTGTTACTGCTCTTAAATGGAAATAACCAAGGACTACTGAGGCTGCACAGAGATAAGCCAAATAAAATGATAAAAAGGTTTTAAAAGTTTAACACGGGGAGATTGCCTCCTAGGAAGGCTGCATTCTCCATGGAGCGCTGCAGGTTTGCAATGCGGTTAACCGTGATTGCAAGCAGCAGCTTTTCTGGCGAACTGCTGCGGTGAGACTTGTTAGCATTTGCTGTTTGAAAGCATTGGAATAATGTTTTCAAAACATTGCATGAGAAATGACACTGCAGAAGCCACTGTTGCTTTATCTGTGTGATCTCTACCTCGCTTGTAAAGAGAATTTAAAAGTAGCGGTATAAATTATGAACAATTTTTTTAAAATAAATGGAATATTGAAAATATGCCGTTTGTTGAAGAGGCTTGCTTGTAAATGTTGACTGTGGGTTTGTGGACTATGTCTTCTGAAATAAGCCTCCTGATATGAAACTTAATGTCCTCTTCAAGGAACTGTAACATTTAAATTTTTTTTTTTTTTAAAAAGGATTTTGAAAACAAACACCTTACTGGAAAGAAGTAGCAGGGGGAGAAGAGTAAAATACTTTAACAGTCTCCTTCATACTTCCTAAAACATTTAACATCTGTGACTTGAAGTCCAGCATCATGAGACTTTTGAGATGCAAATATCATGCTTCCCATTGAAAAATGATTTAATCTTTCCAGTAGGCAACTCGGGCTCTAACCTTGGCTTATCAAGCACTGGCCTTTCATTAAGTCCTGGACCGCTCTTGGACCTTACAGCACCTTAAACTAATAGCTGGGGGCAGGAATGTGAAGTGATGTCCATATTCAGTGAGAAGAAAGAATCCTTTTCTTACAGAAGGTTAAGTTGATGAAGAACGATGTCCAGTGAAAACTTTGCAGAAAAATTAAAGGAAGTTCTCTGATTAACTGCAAGAACATAAATGATACAGTCAAAGGTGGCCGCAGGTGTCATTTGACACACTCTGGGTCTGGAGACTTCTTTACATTATGACACAGGAACAAAGCACAATGCCTTCAATATGGGGCAAAACTTAGCTTTTTACACAAAGCTCTGCTTTATAATTTTTTAACAATTGTCCAAACTAGGGCAAGGAAGCTGAAGCGTTGGTTGACCCATGTGTGCAGATCCTGTCACTGTCTGGAGAGCCGCCTCCTTTCCGGCTGATGCAGGAAGTTGAAGACGAGAAGAACTGGGCACATCAAAGCATCTGCTTGAAGCCTCCTTTGCAAAGGTCACTTGTCAGCACCATGTGAAAATTTCACTGCATGTGGATCTAAATAATTAATTACTTCAGAACACAATCTTTTAATTTGCATCTATCAAGCTTTCATCAGCCTGCAGACAAACTCCAGTGTCTCTACCAGTCCTCATAGCTTTGTTCAGTAGCAAAATACACTCAACAAGAACTCGTTCTTTTTTTTTCTGATATTATTCAAAACTGTGCCAAGTCTTGTACACAGTTTCAATTGTCAGATTAGCCATACTTGGTGCTTCCAGGATGGGATATGTTTCTCTAGATGGGGAGAGCTTATTATACACTGTTTGGTTTTGGTTTTTTTTTTTTTTTTTGTAGGAAACACCACTTAAAATGAATTAAATGAACCAGCTGCCCAAAAATAGCCCTGCCTTCAGGGTGAAGGTGGTCACTCGGTGCAAGTTTCCAAAGACTTTTTAGTACCTGTTAAGCATCTCATGCCTGTCTATCTTACCAACTGAACCTGTTGGCCCAATCAAGTTTTCAAAAGTGTGTTTCAAACTATAATTTTTTCATGCTCTCCCTTTATATAATTCAGTACCTAGATGTCAGTCATGAATGTAACATGGTGCTTTCTTCCGCTGTAGATAATAGATTTAATAAATATCCACTAACTCGTCACAAGTGGGCAATAATAATGAATTAAGATGAGAGTTTTCCATTTGTTTCTAACCCTTCCTGAAAAAATCATCCTTCCGGAACTTGTGTTTTGATTTGTTCACTATTTAATCTATCAACTGTACTTTTTTTCACCAGAAGTTGATAAATATTCAGTGTAATTATGTGTATGATGCTCCAGGGTATTGTCTCTTATAAAAGAGATTCATATGCAACTATTTGAGATCTTATTTGGCACCTAGGTTAGGTTATATTTGTTTCTTTTATTCTTAGCATCTAACGTTTCATATATATTTGTCAAAATGGAAGATTCTAAATAGCAGCTCTTAAAAATTTATGTTTGCATTTCTTCTCAAATATTAAACCTATTAGCAAAATAGCAAAATACATAAAGAAGCATCTCAGTGTCTCCTTGCGTATGCTATTCCTCTGTCTTAGTTTCTTCTTTGGAAGCAAATGTAGAAGCCATCTAAGAGTCAACATTACCATGCTGTTAATGCAGATGTTTCCAGGTCTAAGTATAACTTGGAAGATATTACTACGGAAATTTCAGATATAGCTTTTTGTTAACGTTTAGCAAATGATAGCACTTTAATAGCAACCATATGTGTATATTGATCAGTTGTCTCAACCTTCCCTCGTTCTGGGCATGTGTAAAGAACAGATGTCTTTTGCATATTATGTTCCTTCTCAGAATAACATTTTAATCAAAGTTCGGTATGAACACACTCTTAACATCTATAGGCATACAGAGGATGGTGGTTATTACAGCATCACTCGTGCTTTGAACTTCCTCTGCCGTATGACATTTACTGTAAAATTGGGGTGCTTTTCCATTTGCCTTTTTGCTTCATGACAGCTTTGGGCAATTCACTCGTTGAAGGCTGTTAGGGGTCAAACGGATGCACAGCAGGATACTTGGACACCAACATACTGCAACAGCCCCACATCGCCCTGCGCTGGAGGTGGGTGCAGCTGGTCTGGAAAGATGCAACATGTATTTACTCACTGTAAAGATCACAGTGTTTTTGGATAGTTCATGGCAGACTAAGATGGACAATTTTTAGACATTAGCTGTAATTTAAGTGAAAATGAGGTTTGTGCTGGACCAAAGCCATTTCTGGAATTTGGGCCACATCTGCCAAATAGACTTGTTGGAAAGAAAAAGAAGAGGAACTTTTACAAATATTTTGTAAAATGTCTCTCCCTTGCCTTTTTTTTCCCCCACAATCTGTGTAATTTTCATAGAATCATTTGTATTGGAAAACACCTTAAAGGTCATCACGTTCCAACCCCCCTGCCATGGACAGGGACACCTCCCACTAGCCCAGGTTGCTCAAAGCCTCATCCAGCCTGGCCTTGAACACCTCCAGGGATGGGGTATCCACAGCTTCTCTGGGCAACCTGTTCCAATGTCTCACCACCCTCACAGTAAAGGCTTTCTTCCTAATATCAAGTCTAAATCTGCCCTCTTCCAGTTTAAATCCATTACCCCTCATCCTGTCACTACATGCCCTTGCAAAAAGCCCCTCCCCATCTCTCCTGTAGCTCCCTTCAGGTACTGGAAGGCTGCTGTAAGGTCTCCTCGGAGCCTTCTCTTCTCCAGGCTGAACAAACCCAACTCTCTCAGCCTGTCCTCATAGGGGAGGTGCTCCAGGCCTCTGATTATCTTCATGGCCCTTCTCTACACCCACTCCAACAGGTCCATGTCTTTCCTGTGCTGAGGACTCCAGAGCTGGACGCAACACTGCAGGTGGGATCTCATGAGAGCAGAGTAGAGGGGGAGAATCACTTCCCTCGACCTGCTGGTCACACTTCTTTTGATGCAGCCCAGGACATGGTTGGCTTTCTGGGCTGCAAGCGCACATTGCTGGGTCATGTTGAGCTTCTTATCAACCAACACCCCCAAGTCCTTCTCCTCAGGACTGTTCTCAATCCATTCTCCTCCCAGCCTGTATTTGTGCTTTTTTCAAAGAATGTTTAATTAAAAAGTCACCTGAAAATTTGAATGCTCAAGCTCAAATGGATTTTTTAGATTTTACATCTTGCCACAGAAACCTTGCAATCAAATGAAAAAAAAATAAAATAAACCAACCCCAACTAAAAAAGCCCCAAACAAATAGAAATACCTAGAAAATTTCCTACTTTTTGTTTTTTTTTAAAGCAACCAAACTATGAAATCTACTATTTGCACAACTCCAGTCCAGCTGTAATCCCCTCTATAAAGACCCTCTGTATTTTAGAGATGGTATTTACCAACTGCTCCTTGGGGCATACTACTCCTCCTCCGCTCTCCTAGTACTGCATTTAGCAGAGCAGAGCACTATTTGTGATTGCAGCCCCTTCAAAGCTTATTATGGCCGTATTTCAAGTACAAAAGCTAAAGTAACTTGCAGTTTCTCCCTAAGCAGTACCAATGTTTTGGGTAGACTGTATAATGCAGCTCAAACTCATGTGCTAATTGTTAATTTTGGAATTTAAATAGGTTTTGTTCTATTCAAAGGCAGTAGGCTAAAGGTTTCTGAAAACTCTGGTTTTAGAAAAAAGGGTTAGGTCTCTGTAGAGCTTGTGAGTGAATTAGCTTTTGCATCCATAGAGATTGCCTTAAATGATACTTAATGCAAAAAACTTTAATTTATGCTGAATGTGTATGCTTTTCTGGACTCTAAGATTATAATTATTTTTACAGTACCTTATCTTTAAAAAATCATGGAATATTAGTTGTTTGTATGAACAAAGGTTTTGCCCTAATTATTTTTAGCCGCTAACGGTGGTATTCCAAAACAGAGCTGGCTATTTCAAGTTGTATTTCATTTTGAAGAATCTCTTCTTAATCATGGAAATGTTCTTCTATTCTTTTCTTAATCAGGACCTTATTTATTCCTGTTATCCATCCATTTACAAGTGACTGATATTTATATACTTTGCTTATTTCCAACTGCAATAGGTTTTTAAATGGAGATTAATATTTTAATCTCCTGTTAGGCTGCTTTATACGTTATATGTCAGAAAAACAAACCAGATCTCTGTATGAGGTTTCTAAATTAAAACTAGTTTCCAATAACAAAATTAGACTCCGTGGCAAGTTTTTAATTTGGATTAACTTAATTTGGCAGTTGTAAGTGACAGGAGGATTGGAAAGGCAAAGAAAGAAAAAGTTGGCTAATTTCCATGAGGTATTTGTGTTTAACAGTGAAGGCTAATAATGCCCCTTTTCTGCATCCTGGACTGGTTTATTTTCTTTTATGCCATTATTTGTGTTTAGTGAACAGCTGGGCCAGTAGTTCCCATTTATAGTCTTTTAGCTCTGTGAAGTACCGGAGAAAGTAATGGACATTTGCAAATTAATACCTACCGTTATTTTCTGCTAATCTGCTGTAGCTATCCTTTTTGAGCATAGATGTAATATCAGAACAGAAGTAATTACTGTGTTAAAACTAGTACCGCAGTAGAATATTTTGCTAATTAAACTTGTTGCATTTAAATTGCTGCCTTTGGATCACTGTATAGAAGAGAAGTGTTTTGAACAATAAATGAAACCACTTTCTTTCTCAGTGGCCTAGAATTGCAGATGGTCAGATTGTATGTGAAGCACCTAGGCTCTGAATTAGTCTTTTGTATGAAAGAGAGAAAGGTAATTTGAATGTTTGAACTCCCGGTTCCTCCCACACACACACAGGAAGCTTGCCTCAAAATGAACAATTCTCTAAATAAAGACTAATAAGAAGCTAAATTAATTAGAAGGTGTGATTTGAAAAGACATTGATGAGAAGAGTCTGTCATTTTAGACAAATGGAATGGAGCTAAATAAATTAGGCCACATTAATATCTCATTGTTCTGTGAGCAGCTTTCTTTTATTGCATTCATTAGAGGGTACTCCTTGAAATGAGCCTTTACTAGCCATTACGGATTCAGTTCCTCATTTGCCAATGCCTAACACACCGCTCCTGCATTAAAAATGTTTCAGCAAATCCTCGTAGTTTCTGCAAATTAATATTTATCTTTCTGGATGCTGCACTTCTCATCTGCAACATAGCAGGCGCTGAACATGAAGGTTTTTTTCCCACTGAATTGTCAGTGAAGAAGTCTTGCATCAAAAAATTTGCGAGGCAGAAGTCTGAAATGACTTTATAAAATAAACTGTATTGCATAACTTGTACAATAGAATCTTCTTCCAACTAATATTCTTTGCAGTATTTATTTATTTTGATAGAAAATACCCTGTCTCGTGACTTCAGTAGTCCTTTGATAACTTTTTAAAGTGTCTTTTAAAAGGTTCTTTCAGCATATAATTAGGATACATTGGAAATACACATTTCATCGTGTCTTTCTTCTTCTCAGAAAATGAAATTAATATTTTTCCTTTTCTTTTTCTCTCTCCTGCAGATGGAATATTTGGGAGATGTCAGCGAGTGCCAGTAATAGACATCTATAAATATGACATTTCACCCCCTGTCCTTCAGCGCCTAAGGATCATCCTGGAGAAGCTCTCACACAGAGGTATAGTCAAAACTCTGGACTGGTTAGTTGCACTGGGGGTTACAATTATTTGGTGCTCCATCTGAGGTGTCGTCTTCAGCAGTTTTTGAACACAGTGTGTTTCAGGCCTGGTAGTGCAGGGTTTGTAAAAGTAAAAAGCTTTCTGACTCCCTGAATCCGCGATAAGGACTTGATGAAGCAATTTCAGGAGAAGTGCTTCTTCCCTATGCAGCGCGTGTCTGTGACTGACACTCTATACTGTAAAATTGTAGCATCTATGAATGCTGGTGTCATATAAATAAATCAGCAAAGCCATGTGTACTTTTGCACCACAGCATATGTCAGAGTGCATGGGCAGAAAACACACGCCTTCCAGCTAGCTAGAAACAGTTCTTAACTTTCTAATGAATTCAGATAGATAAAACTGCTCTGATGTCATTGCAAGCTGTATTTACTCTCTTTAGTTTTTATTCAGCTTTCTGAAGTTAATCTCTGTGGCCTTTCCAAAACCGGAAAGGATGTTCTAGCTTCTGACTAGCATAACTTGAACTAAGAAATCAAAACCTGGATAAAACGAAAGCTAATAAGGTGAAACAACCTTTTAGGGACTAATACATGAAATAAATCTCTGTTGTAGAGAGCTGCAGGACCAAGAAATATTTGTAATCTAAATTGTTCCGAGAGGATTGTTGGAATGGTTAATTTTGCACTTGCATCATCTGTGTGGGTGTTTGTGCCCTAAATATTTTTGAGTTAAAATCTCAATTACAAACTATTAATATTGTATTAACATGGTGCTAATTTAATGATGATAAAAAAATGGTTTCCTGCAAGTTCATGATTATACTTAGAGACTGGACTTCTAGTTTGGAAACAACAGATTTAGAGGATTCAAAAAAGATCCAGGGATTTATTTCCTGTCCAGCAGCCCATTCAAATGAAGCCAACTCAGCAAAACTTTATTATAGTAACTCCTGGCTGATTAAGAGCGAATCGTACTTGTGGCTCTTTCACTTGTGATTTTCTAAAGGCTAAGTTATGCAAGCAAATTTATGAAAATGCTATTTCATCAGGACAATATTGTGTGAGTGGAAAAGCTAGTATGTGCTTGCTGTTTGAATATAGTGAAGAAGGGGGGGGGGGGGGGTTAAATTCTAAGACACCTAAATTGATCATGCTTGCATAGATAGCCAACACCGACCTATACTGCCTGAATATTAGTGATGAGTCCTATGTAAAGCTTCCTCAACAGGGATGTCAGAGGTGAGAGACCTCCAGGAGACCCATGGCCTTCTGGAGGGACCCATATAGAGGCTGATAGGGTACCCCAGGCCATCTCAAAAGATGCTTGCCTCTCTCCATCTCCCTGACTACTGTAAAGTTTTGGTTAGTTCAACTGAGCTGACGTGACCTTCCCTTACTAAGTGCTTCTCTGCTCAATAACTCAACCCTTCCTAGGATCTCTGTTACATCAACCCACCTCCCTGGACATATCTGTTGCAGTGAGCTGCAGTGTGCTTCTTTTAAGGAAACTTGGGCATTGAAATTTGGACTTGTCTCATACTTTTTCGTAGCAAGAATATGACAAGGAACACACAGATTGAAACGGTGGTTGAGAATGAAAGCACTTTTGGTTTTACCTTTTCTTACTCGTGTCATTTAGAGACGCATACAAAAATGTGTATATGCTTTGAACTGATGTAAAACTTTTCTGGCCTGTGGGTATCTCAGTGAAGAGAAACTTAAATATATCTGTAAAAGATAATAGAATTCTAGAATGCTATTGTTCAAATTATTGATGCAATAAAATAACTTTTTTTAAACTTATTTTTTTTTTTTCTCTCAGAATACTTTTCAAATTCTGAAGTGTTTAGTGAGGACAGAAGTATGGAAGGAGTAGAATCAATATGGGCTATCAGATTAATGGATTACTGACATCAGGTTGCTCAGAGAAGACTCTGCTGTTTGCTAGTGCTGTCAGATGCATTACATCCAGCCCTTAGGTCATGTTCTCTGCCTGTGATGGTCACTTGCACAGCTAATGCTGTTCTCCTCCTGCAAATTATGTGCAAAATATCATGACCATTTCTGCAGTATAGGATAAGAAAAACATTCTCAGGACCACTTAAATGTGTCAAGTAACCTCAAGAAAGGGCTTCATTTTTTCAGAAGTCTTATTTCTTTCATCTATGTAATACCTCGTTCTTCTTTTCCTGTCCAAAAGAGTACTGGCTAGCTCCAGTCGGTGATTCCCACCTTCCCTGGAAATGATAGGGCACAGCATCTGTTCTCTCCTTTTTGTAAACAGCCAGACAATTTTCTCTTGGAAGACAATATAGCAGGTCCCATGATAGGCAAAAATTTTAGTAATGTCTATATTGAACACTTTTTATTTTTACTAGATGAATATACAGTTAAAGACCAGATATTTTGGGGTTATTAACTTGAGTGATTTTATAGGTTGTTCTTTATTTATTTTCCTAATGTGACTTGGGTTTTTTTTTGTTTCCTTCCTTATGTCTTCTTACAGTATTACTAATCTTATTTTTTTTCTAGCAATAGTCCATTGACATCTGTTTCCATAGGAAAAAAAATAAAAATCCATAGCCTCATAAACTTTACATCCTCTTTCTTTCCTGACTGATGATAATTTCTAAGTGATGCCTGTATTTGAATCATGATCCAAATGGAAGATTGTATGGTCAGGTGCTAACAAAACAAAGGACAACATGATGTGAATAGCAAATGTCATTTGGGATTCTGCCAGCTCAAAATGTTTACTACAATAGGGAAGCATATGACAGAGGTTTAGGTGAGTGCCACACCTGATGATAATCTGTTTAATAAAGGACTTTGACTAAAATTGAATTCAGTTTTCGTAATGATATAGTTCTTATGTCTTCTTCCCACATTGAGTCTATCTTTGTCTACACTATCTACTAGTAGATTGATGATAGAAATTAATGCCTTGGAATATTGGATCGCTTCCTACAAAGAAATGATCTGTTAGAGTTAAAATACCCTTGTTCATGGTATTTTCACTCACACTGTCCTCGAGTCAGTCAAATCTTTCAAAATACCCTTCATGAAGAAGATTTTCTAAAGATTTGGTTTTTATAAATGTGGCTATCTATATGGGAAAAGCTCTTCTCACAGTTGCTGAAACATGATGAATCACTTTCTGAAGTTTGTAGTGCTGTAATTTCCAGTTTATTAGAAGCTGAAACATTTCTCATTGTATGATAAACACGACAATCAAAAGGCTGTTGTTTAGATAGGGCTAAATCATTGGAAAAGGGAAATGAAGGAAGTATCAGAATGGGTAGTGCCTGAAGGAAATGGAAATACTTATCCCTGTGGTTGGTCTTCTGCATCCTCCTGTCCAATTTGGGAGAAGATACTTCTTGGAATATACCAAGAATGATAAATCATCTATGCACAAAATGCCTTTTTTTTTTTTTTTTTTTTTACTTAAATGGATTAAATAGACTATAAAATGTTTTGTTTTCTTTTATTATTGTGAAGGCAAAGTGATCACATCACTAAGATTCTTAACAAGATTGTAGAAACAGTTTTCCACTGATGGTTGACCTATAAGACTAGAAGCATGAAAAAAGAGATAGGAGGACTAAGGATGGTACATTCTAACTCAAGGATGAATGCACAAATAGTACTTGAAGTATCAGCATGAACAATAATAGAAAGGAATAGTAGTATTTTTCAACTCGCTTGCTCCAAGACGGATTTACATTTGTTTCATAGAACAGTTTCTAACCAGTGATTCAGACTAGCTGATAACATGGTACTAGCTCTGTGAAAGTGCAGCTGCCATAGCAATGGCCATTACTTGAAAAAAGAGCTCAGAGATGGAGCCTGGAGGACACACTTCTTTAAGGACACCAGGACAAAGGTATTTGCGCAAGGTCACAACAAATGTCCATCTGATTTGGGATTCTGTCTCTGGGAGTGAAAAAAACTGTAAGGAAAGTTCAAGCGTACAGAAACGTTTTGCAGCGTTCGTACCTTCTCAGAGTTCTGTGCTTCTGGTATATGGTTCTCCTGAGCTAGGAGTGTGTTTTTGTGTTTGCTGTGTGCCCAGTAGGCACTGTTTCTAGCAGTTTGAGAGGACAGTGTGTGTTAGAAACAAGGCACGGTAGAAACAAGGCACGTTAGACTAATAATCGATAGTTTAGCTTCTCTCTTCTGTTTTACTTAAGTTTTAACTAAATTATAGCTGTTGTCCCCTTACTGCAGGAACCATGCAACATGTCTATTTGGTAAACAAATCAGAGAAATGTTTTTTGTTTTGCTTATGTAAAAGTTGGAGTCATTACTAAATGATTCCTGAGTATGCTTGTCGCTACTTAATTTTTGCTAGAACACCTTCTTGTTCTAAATTTTACTTTCAAGGAAAGCAATTTCTCTTACACTGTTATGAAGAAAGTCCTGCTTAAGATAGTCAAATATCAACAGTGTTATTACAAGAACCAGAAAGAGTAGGGTACACTTTTAAATTAATTTAGCTCAAGTCAGCAAGATATTCCTGAGAGGCTCATGGGCTGTGAAAATAGGCAACAGATTTACAGACTCTTTGAAAGAAAATAGCACTTTTTTCCTCGTTTGTCTTCCTTGCAACCCAGGAAGCTCTTGACAGGAAGAAAAAAATATTAGTTGTAAATTAATTTTAACCAGTTAAGTGTTAGGTGATTAATATAACTTTGCTAGAAATAATTCTATACTCTTACAGCAAATTTGTTTTAAAAACTAAAATGATTTACAATCAGTTAACTTGAAAATTAAAATGAATGTGACTTGTCATATGTAGCTTGTGAATTATGAAAGAGTTGCTAAATATTTCAATCAGGACGATTTTTCAAGGCAAAGTATCATTTGTTACTGCAACAAAAGTAACAGACTTGAAAGCAAACCTTTATAAACTCACTTTTGAAATAAACTTAAAAGGAATAATGCAGCCCTTGCACATATTTGCAAGGTGATTATCACATCATTATGGAGGTGGAGGGAAAGCTGAAAACAAGAGAGGTAGGAGAAAGCAAGTTTTTCTTTAAATTCAAATATTGATATAAAGGAAAGCAAGCTTCTTTTGGCCTTCAGGAAAAAAAAAAAGTTCTACTTGAATAGAGTAGTGCATTTACATCAAATTTCCCAGGCATCAGCTTGCTCCAGAAATCTGTGTACTTAACAAATTCTTCTCCTAGATGGCTGCTGAAGCCAGCAATTGAAGCAAAAACCCCATGACATGCTACACTGGAGGAATTCAGCCGGGACTGGACATATTTACCTTCTCTTGCTATCTCTGTCACACTGCCTTAACTTTTTGGCTCGATGGACAATAATGCAATGAAAGGTTGCAAAAAATTCCTGCTTTTGTTAAGTGCTAAAGCACCACTGATATTTTTTGGTCTTCAAAACCTAAACACAACTTCAGAAAACTAAGGATGAGTTTCAGAAAAAACAAGAAGCTTTATTTTATAAAAAAGTACAAAGAATACACTTTGAAATCTGCTTGCCAGACATAATTTGATACGGCATTGACTTGCTCTTTGCCATGTAAGACATTTATGAAAAATTTTATTTCCAGGAAATTGGTATTTATGAAGAATGTATTTGCATTACAAAAATTGATTGTGGGGCAAAGCAGATTCTGTGTATTGTGGGAAAGATATTTGAAAGTACAGAAGAAAACTTTTAAATATATATTTAGTTTTATATGCGTTCATAACAGTGTTGTATAAAGCTTCTGATTTTGCATTATTTGAATATTGCTTTTTCTAGAAGATAGGTATGTTAACCCAATAGCATTATATTCCTTTTGTTTAAAAATGATCAATCAGAGATTTTACTTGTGCTATTGATAAAAGAACACATTAACTAATATGTTTGCTAGAAAGGAGAGAAGGTCTGCATTTCTCCTTTGCGTCATGTTTCTGTCGACTAGCAGAATGTATGAAATTCCTTTTGGCCCAGATAACTTTACAGCTCTTCTTCCAAAAGAAACACAGAAATTAGTGGTAATATAATGCAAATATGAAAGGCTGTTGATCAATTACTGCTTTGACTCCTTTGTTTTGAAGATCTCTGTGGCACCTCATGGATTTTAACCTCTCCATTAATGCTTAGTCTTTCTTTTCCTTGAAGCTCTCTGTGCTGGCTCTTCCAGAGTTTTTCCCTTTTCTGATCTTCAAAATTTGGAGACTGTCTCTCTTTCTTCCTCCTGTGGAAGAAAATAAAGGTGTCTCTTCTCATTCCCATTGGACTTCACTGAGCAAGCTTGCCAGGCCTCTTCTGGATGACCTTGTTCTCAGCGTTAGACTGAGCAACAGCTCAACAGTAGAAAGTCTTTGTATTTGGGTTATTTGTTACCACGCTGCTCTGTTATTGATGTCACATGCAGCTCTGAACTTCATTCTTATTCTCTTAAATAGTTCTTTTAAAAGACATTAACACCTTCCACAGACCATTGGACTGGGCATACACTGGGCTTGAAGTGATATGGGTAGATATGTTTGTAAAACACACTTGAAAACACAGCAATCAAGTTGCAGTTCATTATCAGTTGTTCCCACACTTGGAATGTCAGAAATATACATTCAAGCATGAGATTACTTCTTTAGCTGCTGTATTCTCTAATAAGGCTACTTTTGGAAACTGTGAATAAACATATAGCATACCCAAACTAATTATGCCATTTTGTACCATTAATCTGTAATTATAGCACATTTATATATTCAACACAAGACTGTTTTTTATAATTGCACTACCAGTGTTTTCTTACTTATTTGTTTATTACCAGGGAATTTGTTTTCCATTTCTATTTCTATATTCATTGCATTTCTTTATCTACAGATTTTATCTCTATCTACATTGATTGCTTCATGCTCTTTTAAGATATCAGCTTTTAGACATATTTTTAGCTTCATAATAGGTACTCTAAATTCTGAAATATTTAGGTTTACTTTTTCAAAATCATGATTTTAATTTTATTCATACAGAACCGCAACAAGTAGATCATGTCCCTCACAGTACACAGTTGTATGACTGAAGCTTTACCTTGTTTTAGTAATCAGTATGAATTCTCACAAAAGTTCTTTTTGCCGTTCGCTATACAGAAAAAATATATATACGCACACTTTTTTGTTGATGGTGTTTTCATTCTTTACCTCACAGCTTTGGCAGAATGCTTCTGACAACTGTAGCAGTTTTCTGCAAAGGCTGGGTGATATTAAAGCTCTTTTTAAATTCCACTTGTGTTTTCCTTCATGCTGATTCTTAGGATATGTTCACTGTATTTCACATGTTTCTCCTTCTGTTTTGTTTTGCCGGTACATACGTGTATGCTCATGGATAGACTGTGCAGGTCACAATAATAAAACAGTACTTTCCCTCCAACACTTGTCCATTGTTCAGTTTCTCTTTCGCAGCCTTTTGCAGTCTTAAAATTGCAGAAAGGTCTTTCCCCTCATTTTGAGTCTTTTATTCCTATTGCTATCTGGTTTCTAATTAAGCATAAAACTTGAAAACTTCCAAGGAAAGGGATTTCAAAACCCTTTGGGTTTGACCCAAAATTTGACCTGTTTGGCCAGCCCCTGAGAGAAGAGGTTCTTGTCACACCCAGACTAACCCTCCAAAACTACAACTTGTGGGTTTTGCCCCTCATTTTACTATCAGACGAAAGTAGGAAGAATTTGATTATGTTGTCTTTTCAGCTACCCTCTGTGCTGCTGTAGGCTGCATTGGTGGTGGCTAAGGTCTACCCTTAGCCACTTCTTCACAATACAAAAGCAGCTCCTGTGCCATCTCTTCTTACTGGTCGTATGAGTCAGCTTCCTAACCCTCTGTTTGACTTTCTCCACTGTCTCAGTGTCCTTACTGAACCCCAGTTCAAGAAATTGGGTCAAAAAATGGACACATAATCTAGATACACTGCTGCTGAGTAGAGGGTGTAATGCTCTCCTTTGAACGGCTGCCTGTTCTCCCAATCTAGCAAAATACAGGATATTAGAATAACTTCTATTTTACTCTTTTTTTAGTACGCCAGGAAAACAAGCCAAGAGTTCCTCCCTAGGCCACATTACCTCTTTCTTAAACTCTTCTTTGAATTTGACTCAATTAAGCAGCATTATTTTTCTCCATTGTTCTGAGAGTTGCTTATGCATTTGGTACAGATGCTCTCTTTCCTCCTCTACCCCTTACTCAGTAGCAGGACAGTAGGCAAGTGGATCTTGGGCTATGATCTCATTGGCATCACAGAGATGTGGTGGGATGGCTCCTATGTCTGGAGTGTTGGAATGGAAGGAGACAAGGTCTTTAGGAAAGACAGGCAGGGGAGACGAGGAGGGGGTGCCACCCTCTATGTCAATGACCAGCTGGAGTGCGTGGAGCTCTGCCTGGGGATGGATGAGGAGCTGACCAAGAGCTTATGGGTCAGGATCAAAGGGAGGGCAGGGACAGGTTACATTATAGTGGGGGTCTGCTACAGACCATTTGACCAGGAAGACCAAGCAGATGAGGCCTCTATAGACAGATAGGAGCAGCATCACGTCAGCAAGCCCTTGTCGTCATGGGGGACTTCAACAACACCAATATCTGTTGGAGGGACAACACAGCAGGGCATAAGCAATCCAGAAGGTTCCTGGAACACGTTGATGATAACTTCCTTCTGTGAGTGATGGAGGAGCCAAGGAGGAGAGGTGCTACTCTGGACCTTGTTCTCACCAACAAGGACAGGTTGGTGGGAAATGTGAAGCTCAAGGGCAACCCTGGCTGCGATGACCATGAAATGGTGGAATTCAAGATCCTTAGGGCAATGAGGAGGGGGCACAGCAAACTCACTGCCCTGGACTTCAGGAGAGCAGACTTTGACCTCTTCAAGTATCTGCTTGGTAGAATACCATGGGATAAAGCCCTGAAGGGAAGAGGGGCCCAAGAAAGCCGGTAAATATTTAAGGATCACCTTCTCCAAGCTCAGGAGTGATGCATCCCAACAAAGAGTAAGTCAGACAAAAACGTTGGGAAGCAGGCCTACATGGATGAACAAGGAGCTCCTGGACAAGCTAAAACACAGAAAGGAAGCCTACACAGCATGGAAGCAAGGACAGGTAGCCTGGGAGGAATACAGAGAAATTGTCTGAGCAGCCAGGGATCAGGTTAGGAAAGCTAAAGCCCTGATAGAATTAAATCTGGCCAGGGGCATCAAGGGCAACAACAAAAGCTTCGATAAGTATGTCAGTGATAAAAGGAAGACTAGGGAAAAATGTGGGCCCTCTCCAGAAGGAAACAGGAGAGCTCGTTACCCAGGATGTGGCGAATACCGAGGTACTCAAAGATCCTCATTTCAGTAAGAACTCAACATAGACTAATGAGTATCACCATGCCCTGAAAGTATTTGCTAAGGTCAGTTCTATGTGACTTGGGCCAGTCACTCCCAGTGGAAAAAGAAACAGAGATTAAAAAATTTATTAAGTTTAAAATTGTTCACCTAAACACTTCATAAAATATTTATGAATAATGAATACTTTTACAGAAGTCAGAAATGGAAACAATTTGTAAACAGAAGGGTTAAACTTACCACCTAATGAAATCATAATGAATAAGTCAATCAGCCCTACACAGGAAGGAAAATGCATTATCTTATGCTTTGAGTTATAGCTCCAACATTACCAGCAATCTTCATCGAAAACTCTCTGAAAGATTGGGCATTAGCATGTGTTTGCATATATGTGGGAGAGATGATAAAATATTCTTCCTTTTCCTTCCATCAAAGTGAACTTTGTTCAGACACTGCGTGCAGGCTTGAGCAGAGGTTAGTGAATGCTCAGAGAGCAATACACTGCGTTTAAATTTAAAATTAAAATGTTCGTTGACACTGAAAACTTCTTACTACCATCTTATTAACCTGTGAGGTAATTCCACCAGTCAATAAATAAAAGTGGAATTTGGCCCTCAGTGTGAGTTGCTTAAAATGGGAGAATTTTCTTTAAGCTGAGAATAACATTAGAAAGACTGGATACTAAATTCAATTCAGAAATGAGGAAAATAATGCTTGAACCCATCTTGGTGGAACTCGGCTTTTTCTCCCTTGTGGGGAGTGCAAAACCTGTCTGCTTTTAAATTTTAATTAAAACTTAGATTAGTTATGATCATCTAATCTTTCCTTTGCACTGCAGTGTCTGATCGCTATGAATAAGTATCGAAAGTTTAATCTACTTCTGGTCCTCCTAGATTTGACAATCTAATTAAGTACTCAACTTTAGCACTTAGTATATAAGAAATCCCACTTCATGTTTTGGTAAGATTTAAGATAAAATTGGCCACTTACCTATTCTGTTGAATTCTTTCTGAATAATTTTATTGTTTCATCTTTACTACTGCATTCATCTGCTTTAGGAACCAACAGATTTCCTTCCTGCATTGTGATAAAAAAAATTTGAAGGCTCAGCCAAGCATTGATGCTAAAGCACTATTGATATTGTACTGAGTTGTCTTGAAGACATACCTTCAGTATACAAATTACTATATAAAAATATGTGAACATATTTAGAACATTAGTCTTAAAATTAGTGGCTCATTGTTTATAAAATCCAATAATTTTTCTCCCTAGGGAGTGGTGACTGAACAACCTGTGCAAACACCTTTTTGTTATTTCTCACACATGACCTTGCCTTTCTCTCTCTTGGTTTGTTCTTCACTTTTCTTCTGCCTAGGACTCTGCCCTTCACCTCACACCAGGTTTTTTGTGACTAATTTTTCTCCTTTGAACTTTGGGAAGAGATGACGTTTATCTCTTATTCTTGGGCCAGCAGCCAGTCCTCACAGAAAGCTCCAGCACAAGTCTGCTGCCTCCTCTTAAGGAAGTCGGTCTTCTTCCTTATGCCACATTGCTCCATGTGTAGGCAGGTGATCCACATTTTGGTAATGCCAGCACATATTATATAGATGGATATTTCAATTGTTCTTAGCAACTTTGTTGACAGCAGGCTTAATTTTTCTCTATGGGGGGGGCTATCTTGACTCGAAAAAAAAAATATTTAACGGGTTGCAAATCTGCAAAACTGTTAATTCTGAACCTTCTCACTCCTCCCCCATCCCATTCTTAATGACAGTGAGTCCCAGGATGGTGCTTCAAGCACTTTGCCACCCTGGGTTGACTCTGCTGTTGCTGAACAGAAGATATGTGCTCTGAATGTGTGGATGGCATCTGCCTGACACCGTCGTGAGTCTGCAGTCTCTGTCCATTTGCACTCTGTCTATAAACAGTGGAGAAACAGGGGCTTTTAGGGTGGGGTTCATCTGTGTAATTTCAGACAATTCTGCGATGACGTGAATTGTACCCTAGACCATATTGCTTAGCTCTCCATTGACTAGGAGTCCACAGCTGATTACCTCTGCTGTTTTGTTTAATCACTTGAATTTTGTCCTTTGTGTCTCACTGAATGCAATATTTAAGTTTAGCCATGTTCCAGGCCCTGCAGGGAGGTGTTTAGAGGAATTAAGTTGTACTTTAAGTATGAGTAGCTTCTGGGACAGCTCTAATGGTCTTATGCAGACTGAACAGAACCTGAGAAACAATTTCAAATTCCCAGTACGGGGGTCACTGAAAAAAAAAAAAAATAAAAATCAATGTTGCTGCACTTTGCCCTGACTCATGCTTTTGAAACATTTTAATTATTTTTCTGAATTCCTTTGATTACTCATCGGTTATCCATGTAGCAGCATAAGCTAATCAGTGCTCAAATTCTGACCTTTGTTGAGTATCAGGCACGCAGTCAATTTCTAATCCGACCGTGTTATTTTGGTATAAACTATTTTGTGAAACTCGTGCTAGAATAGATCCTGGATTTACTTTGAACTTCAGTTTGACAGGTCATGGTACAGGCCCGTGCCTGATAACTGACGCTATGAACTGATCTTCCTTGGAAGGTAGTCCAGCTTTTAGCCTTGAGAATATTCTTATGATCTTAACATTTCTGTTATTTTATACTTCACCACTTTTCTTTAAACTAGGGACAAGATGAACCTGTTTACATGGGTTTTTTTAATTTTCTAGTGACTCCATGTCACATAGTATTCTCTTCCATTTTCCTTAAAGCAATGCTTTAAAACTATGCGGTCGATCAACTTGGATCTTTCAGAATATTTGTCTTTTGTGGGAAAAAGAAAAAGCTGTTGCGTCTTTGCAAATATCACAAATGCTGTGTTAACAGCTGTTGGAATAGTGGAACTGCGCAATATTTTGCCTCTTACAAAGAAAGTAGGTCTGGAATGTCCTTCTTTGATACTATTTCATTAATTTCAAAATACAGCACCAGTCTCTGTTTCTATGTTAGACATCCTTTGCTAAGGCTACTGGAAGCATCAATTTTTATAATAAAACCTGCCATTTTAGAGGCTTTCACCTCCCTGCTGTTTTGCTGACCAAGTTGCAGCTAAGAATGGGTGATGCTGGGAAGGAAATGGCATTGATTTTCTACATTTTGTCATAGATGTTTCTCTTTATTTTGTTTTTCTTTTTTTAAGGATTAAAAAAAAGTAGAAGAAAAATTCTCAGAACTACAAGTCAAGACTGTGAAATCAAAGCACACCTGAAAAAGACCCCCACAAATGTACTTATTTTCTGGAGGATTTTTGCTAAGACATTGGAAGGCTTGGATGAACTAGCTTTTCCATACTGAGTTTTACAACGGTACAACCATCTAGGGCTTGAGAGATCAAAGGGCAAGAATTAAGTCTCTTGGTTTCCCACATGGATGACTGAGCAACAGACCAACAAGCTCTTCCTTTAAAATGAAACTTCTTGCATAAGTGTAGCAATATACAATCTGGGAAGCAACATATTATTAAATCAATATAACTTTTTGTTATTATGCTACCAATGACTAATGACAGACACTGTTTGCATTAAGAAAAAGGTGTGAGTGTAATAGGTTTTCTTTATTTATTTTCACTGATATTATTTTATTTATTTTAAACTTTTTTAACCTGATTTCTCTTTTAAGTTTTTCACCTGCATAAATAATTTCACAAATGTATCTACATAAAGATCTGATTAGCTGACTGTGTGTCCTCTGGCAATGTACTTAGGTACATTGATGATTTGTTATTACAGGTAATTCTAGGTACGAAAATCAGGCATGATGTCAGAAACAAAGTGAAACCTTTTATTAGAGTCAGAGCATTTATAACCTTTTATAAGTTTCCAAAACATCCAACATCACCCTGCATAGTGCTGCAACTTTGGCAGTGTAATAAAGATCGAGCAGCAGGTGGAGCATGCATATTGATATTTGCACTGCAGGACATTCAATCCCACAAAGCAGAATTTAAACAAAATACAGGAACCCTGAGAATAGTGTCACCAGTCCTGAGATGGGAGAAACTAGTCTGAGGCTATGTTATAAATGGTAGTCTGGAATTAGAATTTTCTTCCTGGTGGTGCTTGCTGTATTACTTAATACTCTGAATAATGAATGTTTTATTTTCCATGTTCTCTTTTAATTTTTGGAGGATTCATCAGGTGTCTGTGTCTGCTTTTGAAAGAAAAATTATCGATCTGGGTTTGAACCACAGATACATAGAGAATAATCAATAATCAGTCTCCTTACCTGCTTTGCTAGGATGCCAATTAATGGATTTAAATTCAGTATTTCTAGGTTTAGTTCTCATATTAAGCAGAGTCCGTTGTTGCACAAGTGATTCTTACTTTTTTTTTTTTTTAATTTGTGAAGTGCATACTACAGCTCCTATAAATAAGAGATTTAAGGAACTTTATATCTAATTAAAGTGGATCCTTCCTCTCCAGGCTGCAGAATTGCTCACATTTCCTCGCTGACTTAGTTAGGCAATAAAAAGTCAATCATTACAGACTGTGTGTATGCTTATAGGCTGCGGTGTTGGAAGGAAGCTAATTTTTATCAGTGGGTTTACTGCAGCTGGACCACACCCAGTGAGTGAGCTGTATGTATTCATTCCAGCAGAACTGGTCTTGTACAACACCAGTTAAGGTTACCTGTCTCTTTGTACTAGTAGTTATTTTGTAACTCGTAGCTTTAGAATTGTAAAAATTGCATTCTCAACCTCAGTAATCATTTTCATTAACCTCTGTATCTTATTTGCTTTGTTTGCAAGTTAAAGATGAAGGGTCATTGGGACTTTGGCTATTTGCTTCAGTTGCCCACCATTACATCCAGTGTTTCATTGCAAACTTGACCTGCAGGTAAGATTAGTCAAAGAGAGTCTTTGAGCTGCCTGAATGAGTCATTTCTGTTTTGCTTCCCTGCTCCACAGAGGGTGCAGAATAGTATCTGACTTATTTTCATGTATTGGCAAAGCGGGGTGAAAAATTTTTCAAAAGATACCCAGAAGATGCAAAAAGCCCAGTCCAATCATGTAGCTGGCTTTTTTGGTTACAGCTGAGCTTTGTCTGAAATAAGCTTTTATTGTTAACACCCCATGGCAGCAAAACCGGTTTGAATTTTTGCATTTGTTCCTGCCCTCCCCTTTAAGGTCTGCTAACATACCTCTGCAGACTGAAAGAAAAAATCTAGAACTGACTGTCTATTTTAACCAGCTAGCAAGTCTGGGTAGGTGTGAAAACCCATTGCTCTGGGCTGGTAAATGATGAAGTGCAGTATTAGCTCAAATGATTCATCTAGCTGAACATCCTTCTCTGACAGTGATGGGTAGCAGATTTTTAGGGATATAGGGAAGGAGTGTAAGATACTGAGCAAGTATAGAACAAGCTTTTCCCTTGTATGTCTTCTGACACTTAGCGGTTTAGGGACTTCACAGTTCTTGTATATTGCTAAGGAAAAACTGTCCGTAATACATAGAAGCAACTAAAATACTAATGTTACAGCAAAGAAGCCATGACCTATGATGAATATGTGGAAAGATGTGCAATAATTGCAGCTACTCAGCACAGACAATGTTCCCTTAGAAGTTCTTTGTAGATCAATGACATTCAGTCTCTTTCTGAAATTCAGTCTATGAATAATAGAAAAAAATTTTTGGAATATTGCCTTTCCTCAAGAAAAAAATAATCCTTATTATTCATAATGACTCTTGAGTTCTCTCAATAAAGTGATATAGCACATTTCTGGGATGGCTGTCCTGTTTTTCATTAAAATAACTTCTACAGTAGTTAATAGTTCATTCGTTAGGCGAGGGCTTACGAAGCTCTTTGTGAACACCCCTTGGCATCCCTCAAAGGAGCCTGAGTTATTCTTAAGTAGGGCCACAGTTGGAGAAAGTTCTGCATTTCCAAATGGACAAACACAGGACAAACATTGCACTGGTGCCAGGGCCCTGGGGACAGCATGCTGCTCCCCTGCCCGCTCCACCAGGAGAAATTTTCTCCTTAATTACAGCAGTATGGTGGCCTATCAGGAGTAAAGGTTGGTTTTCTTAATAAATGAAGCTAACTGGTTTCTTGAAGTCAGATTTGTAAGTGATGATGTGCACCCTAGTGATGTGTTTCACGGGAGGCTTGCTGTATGTTTTCACAGTGACAGGCCATTGGGCCACTGTCGTGTCCTCACATTTTGAGATATCACATAGACATTTCCCCGGTATCTTCTATTTTCTTACTTTGGCTGTATCACTGCTGATTCTCATTATGAATTTTTCATACATCATGTGTTTGTGCTTTTAATGGAAAAGGAAAACATCAGCACCTTCTGGTTTGGGTAGTGAAACAGATGGACTGATTTCACTGAAATGATGACGCTGTGGAAAAGAACGGGAAAGTTTAAAAGCAAAAACGATTCTGCCATGGATCCATTTCAAATCCTGTTTTGGCACCCCAAGATTAACTGTGATCCAGCTGTGGAAAGGACCCAGTTATTTGCCCCTTAATCTTTTTCAAACTGAGTTCCTGGAAGCTGTGTTCCATCTGCCTTCAAATCTGTGTCTTGGCTTATTTCTCACTAAGAAACGCTGCAGCCTCTAAAGATGGACAGCTTTGGGATTCAGAGTGACTATGCCATATGATACATCATTTGACTGCTAGACAAGCTGTTTCTTTATGGACAGTATACTTAGTAGATAATCTAATAGGTCCATTTACCCTTTAATTTCTTACATGGCTGTTAATTAGTATCAAATTCTGGATGCATTAAAACACTGCTGTTGGCCCCATCTCCCGTTGCCATCTCTGGGATCAAGTTTCATTTTTAATGTTCTATAGTGAATTTTCATTACTATAGGAAAAAAATGGTTTTTTACTACACCAAAGTTTTCGATTTTTTTTTTCTTTTTCTATATGTTTTGTTTTCTTTCTGTATAGAAGCAGTGTCAAGACTGGTGCTTAGGGACAATTTTGTTGGAAGTCTAATATTAACAGAAAAGCGGTGTTGTGATCCTGCCAGAGAAAGCATGCCAGTGTACTCTAGATGCTGCCCCAAAACAGTTAAGCAGGCTTTGTGCTTGCTATGTCTTCCTTACCTATATTCTGTTTGCGATCATTCCTATGGGATGTTATTTTGGACAAGATGCCTTTTTAAGATGCTAGTACTCTAGAAAGTAGTGTACTCTTCCTAAACTATTTTTGTCAGATTTTTGCCCTGTACATTTTTGAAGAAGCCAAGCTCACTGAAGGACAGGACTCGCTGCTGGCATACTCTGCCTCAACTCTGCTAAGAGAAACGATAAAGAAGGTGGCATCAATGCACTTGATGCCATTCACAGGAGAACGTACACATCTTCATGGAAGATGCCTGGGTATCTCTCTGGACTGAGGAGGAGTGTCTCTTTTTGTTATTCTCAGAGATCTCAAAAATGTTCCAGGATCTCCTAAAAACATGTTTCCAGGCAAATAATGCAAAGCTGAATTAGTTTGACTATTTTGCTTCTGTGTTCCTGTTGAAGAAACAGGTTCATCTAAATGAGGCGGCATAAACATGAAACAGAGTGGTTGGGCTTAATGTTACAATTTATGAAAAAAATCATAACTGTCAAAGACTTAAAAGGTTCAGCATCTGCTGTATCGTATCCTGCCTGCCTCTGCAGAGGGATTCGGGGCAGCATATTCCAGAAAAACAGCAATAACATAAAGGCACTACTGAAGTTGGAATACTTCGTTTGTATCTGAGAAGGTTTACACTTACGACTAACGCATCACTGAGTCCATCTATATTCCCCCTTGCTTCTGATTTTAAGACTTTCTCCCATTTAAAATAGTTTTTTGTTTGTTTTTCCATTACAGTGAAATCTGAGCACCTTTTAATTTTCAGTATTTGTGTTCTCTGTCTCTCATAGATAATTAACGCTATCCTCATTTTACAGAAGGGACATGGAAGGACTAAAGGGTCAGGTTCACAGAGATACCTAAATGTTTATATTTCCATTGATTTCAGTAACAAGTCTCCTACCTTTATAAGATGCTTAATGTTTTTGGTCATGGACTTCAGTGATTAGCTGAGATTTTACAGGAGATCAGTAGTGATACAGTGATCTGAACCCTTTAGTATTCTTTGATTTCATCTTTTTTGTTGTGTGCTTCCTGGGATTACGTGAAGTCTAAGCCTTCCCTTCTCACCAAGCTGGTTTTAGCATAATGGGACAGAGCTGGAGAAAGCTGCTTTGATACCTGTTTGCCTTGGACATTATAGAACAGAACTGACTTTTAAAAGGCATTTATGAGTGACATAGTGCTTGTTGGGAGATGGCCACTGCTGTTGGATCAAAAGCTAGGGGAGATACAGCAGCAGGACAGAAGTCGAATCTCTCTGTACTGTTGAAAGAATCAGTATCAGAAGAATTGGAGGAGGGGATGAGGGGAAAGCACAGGTTCGGTAAAAGTGATAATTTCTGAATATTTATAACCTCTTTTGTGCTATTGCACAATTGAAGACAAAGGAGGTGAAGCCTGTGTTCATAATTAAACTCTACTTCTCCAGGTCAGAGGGTAAGGTGACCCATTTGCGCTATCTGCTTTTCAGGACAGCATATGGTGTGATTGATATTGGCTCTAAAGAGTGGTCCTCCTACAGCTGTAATGATGGGGATGTGAATACGATACCAGTGCTCTAGGGAAAACTATACATTTAACATTGGGGGATAAAGTGAATACAGTATCAATAAAAAGATATTGCTGTTATTTTTGTCACTTGTGCACTGACACTCGCAGTATTGGCAATAACGTAAGTCAAAACACCTTCCAAAATGTGATGAAGAACAGTTCTTCAGTTTCACCAGCTGGGGACACAGATCTGATTTTAAAACAAATAAGTAAGGTCTCTTGCTTCCACTTTGAGGTAAGGGCTGTTGATACGGTAACAAAGGTTACTTGAATTAATTCTGGAGAGGAATGTAAATACCAAAACATAGGATAACAAGATAATTATGTTGATTGTTACAGTAAGGGTATTTTCTTCCCCTGCATGAAACAAAATTGGTTTTTTTATGTAAAATATATAAAGAAAGAATAAAGGAAAGGCTGTTTCAAAAACAATATAGAAAAAACAGTGGAAAAAATATATAACAAGCTGCCTGCCATCTAATATACGATCTCTGAATTCGAGAAGCTAATACATGATGCAGGGCTACTGATTTAGATTGAGGTTGGTTTCTTTTAAGAACAGCGGCTTTTTTAGTCCTTTTTATCTTGAAGGATAAAGATAATTACTTATTCAGGATCTATATCTTCATAGTACTTCCATTTCCGTGGTTGACACAACTTTGAAAAGTGAAGCAAACTTTCCTTGTGTACATGCAGATTAGGCAGATTATTTAAAAAAAAAACACTCTGAATGCAAAATTAAATAAATAAATTCCAAAACACAGAATTGTGATTCTTTTAACCAAACTCTACAGTGTTATCACAGTGCTTAGAAGCTCTACTTGTGGGCTTTGTTTTGGTTACTACAGAGTAGAATCAGTACAGACAGCTTCAGGAGAACCTACAAGTTAAGAGACAACAGATGGACCCTTAAAGAACACCAGTGGAGCATACGGAAACTGTGAAGCAATATGGGTCAATGTATAGACAACAATTTTGCTATTGCAGGAGCCCTATGAAGATGAGGAAAGGGTGATACATCTTTGCATGAAAAATCACCCTGTCAGGACTTGAACATACAGCTTTAGGCAAGAATATTAGATACCTCAGGTCTGATACGTACAAAGGCATTTTTTCCCAGTTCAATCACTTCTATACTCTCCAAATGATTGATGAAAGGAAATCAGTAAGTTATACCTGTGGTTTTGGGCTGATTTTTCCTTGCATTGAAAGTCCAGGAAAAAACTGAGAACATATCTGGGGAATTTAATGGTTAAAATTCAATACTGCAGCCTCATTACCATTCTGTTATGGTTCTCCTCATCCAGTGTCTTGATACTACCACTTACAGCAGTAAAATTGTTTCAGTTTATTAAACTAAGTGCTAATAATGTTTAGCTGGAGAAAATCAAAAGTGCATGCCAATGTCACTGTATTGACAGCCATGGTGGGTTGACCCTGGCTGGATGCCAGGTGCCCACCAAAGCCACTCTATCACCCTTCCTCAGCTGGACAGGGGAGAGAAAATAGAATTAAAGGCTCGTGTGTTCAGATGAGGACAGGGAGATATCACTCACCAATTACCACCATGGGCAAAACAGACTCAAAGGGGGAATTAGTTTAATTTATTACCAATCAAATCAGAGTAGGGTGATGAGAGGTAAAACCAAATCTTAAAAACACCTTCACCCCACCCCTCCCTTCTTCTCAGGCTTAACTTTATTCCTGATTTTTTTCCCTCCTCGTCCCAAGAGGTGCAGGGGAACACTCTTCCCCTGCTCCAGCATGGGGTCCCTCCCACAGGAGACAGTTCTCCAGGAACTTCTCCACCAGGAGTCCTTCCCACAGGCTGCAGTTCTTCACCAACTGCTCCAGCGTGGGTCCCCCACAGGGTCACAAGTCCTGCCAGCAAACTTGTTCCAGCCTGGGCCCCTTTCTCCATGGGTCCACAGGCCCTGCCAGGAGCCTGCTGCAGCACAGGCTTCCCATGGGGTCACAGCCCATAGATATCCACTTGCTTTGGTGTGGGGTCCTCCATGACTGCAGGTGGATCTCTGCTCCACCGTTACCTCCATGGCAGCAGGGGCACAGCTGCCTCACTGTGGGCTGCACCACGGGTTCAGGGGAATCTCTGCTCTGGTGCCTGGAGCACCTCCTCCCCCTCCTTCTGCACTGACCCTCGTGTCTGCAGAGTTCTTCCTCTCACATATTCTCCTCTTATGATTGCTACCAGTTTTGCACAGGTTTTTTCCTCCCTTCCTAAATATGTTATCCCAGAGGTGCTACCACCATCGCTGATGGACTTAGCCTTGGCCAGTGGTGGGTCTGTCTTTGAACCGACTGGCATTGGCTCTGCTGGAGGAAGCTTCTAGCAGCTTCTCACAGAAGCTGTAGTCCCCCCCGCTACCAAAACTATGCCACACAAACCCAATATAACAACGCCTCATCCTTACAGCTGAACAGCCTGTACTTAGGTTACTATTCGGTGGGAGGTTCTCTAAATGTTTGGGGCTGAAGTCGTAGCAAAGACAGCGAAGTTGTTGCTTTCAACAATTCTGTCCAATAGTTGTACTTATCATATAACAGGCTTTACTAGTGATATGTGTACATTATGACTTATGGAACATGATCTCCAGTCTAAGTATTTCTAAAAATTCAGTATATAGATATTAAGAATTATTTTAAAAGTCTTTTTTTTTTTTTTCAGCTAGAAAACTGGCAGTACGAAGAGTTTTGGTTTGCCTAATTTTGTAACATGTTTACACATATTTTTTAGAAATAAAATCTGTGTTGCTAACTAATTGGCTGAGATTTGATTGACAGACAAAAATATTTTAAACTGCAAGTCCTAAATCTAATTTAAATCTAATTTGATCTGTTCTAAAGAAGCTTGACTGATTAAAGGCATTTCATTTCATTACCGTGCAATGGATGTGATCTTAGTGGCACCTTTTTTAAGCGGGCTTTTCAAGGCCAGCAGTGGAAGTGAAGCCTGTAGTACTGAAGGAAGACAGGGAGTTATATATTCTTCTGAGTACAAAACTTTAGTCTCTCACCCACAAAGAACCAATGGCGAAAGTTGAAGAATAAGACAACTTAGTGATGGTGTCCTTTAAAAATACACTTTGAAGCTAACTAAATAAAAACTATCATAATCGAAAGGGTGAGTGTCCAGATAACATCTAGCAGAAGAAATAAATGTTTTAGAATGATGATGGTAAGAATGCAACTCTTTCTTCTCTGGACTTACCAACTTAGATTTACTGTGGGTGATCTGAAGTTACTTATGATTTGAGCAGTATGAAAGAAGTTAAAAAGTTAATATCAGTTTGAGTGATGTATGCTTTAGAGAAAAAGGTAGTAATAGGTGATATACTTGGAGAAAAAATGGACAAATTTCTGACATGTCAGGCTTTCTTCTAAGATATAAAGGCCAGGGGTTGAACAGGCATAGGAGCTGAACTGACGTGCTCCTAGATGGAGGCATATTGTCAAGGCATTTAAGGAATTATTCTTTGCTATTTCCCATGCACTAATTGTTTTGTGGGTGAGGTTTTAGCATCTAACGTTGACAGCCTGGTAGAAGTCACATAAGTCTTTCTGAGTGAGAAGGAATGTCTCTGTGTAAGTATTAGGAAAAAAAGTTTCTGTACATGGAATAATAATGCAAATTGCAAATGGATCAGAGAAACGTACTGGTCCATGTACACCTGTGTACTTTGATTGCCCAGGAAGGTGGGAAAATTCCTATTCCTTATTGGTTCATCTAAGTCTGTATCTTATTTCTGGTGGTGGCAGGACAAGGTATGTGAAGGAGATGTTGGAGGTTCTGTGGTTTCTATAATTTGGACATTGTCCCCCTCCTGTGTTAACTAGCAGAGGAACAGTGCTGCAGGGCAGCTCTCTCCTATGTTAGAGAGGAAGTCCGTTGCTCCTGTCTGATAGGACTTTGGATATCTTTGTATTTACTCAAACAAATACCTAATGTTAGCCCCCTACTGGGATTTCTGTGAAGCCAGCCTCTCAATAATTTATTCACGTGATGTGATTTTGTTGTTTGTTTGGTTTTTTTAATGTGGCATTGTAAGGGTGGGCACTGTCTGCCCGTTGCATTAGTTCAGCTTGGTCCTTCAATAATTTTTGAATTTATTAGCTAATTTGACAGAAAGGCAAGGGCTCAAATACGTTCGGCATCTATGAAATTAGTGGAAATTGGTGTCTGGGTCAAGGAGAGACTCCCAAGTGAATATCCCTATAGAGGGAGACGCCACTCTATGGTTTGGAAGATGTGTTGGGCTGGGTGATACACAGACATTTTGAAACCAGCCACAAGATGCAGGGAGGCACCTGAAAGAGAATGAACATTTAGAAGAATGAGAAAATAAAGGTGAGAAGTATAGACACTGGGGTAGGACCTGTGGTGACATAAGGAGAATGGGACAGAATGGCAGGAGAAGGCAGCAGAGAATACTAGAAGAAAGTTGGTATTTCTGTGAAACTGGGACATGCACTTGAAGGAATAATGGCTTCAAGTCTAAAGGAATAAATGCTTCAAGTACAAAGGAATAAATTGCTGAGAAGAGCCATTCTGATCTTTCTTCATAACCATGCTTTCTAGTTCTTCAATATTTCTCGTTATCTGATGTTGAGCCAGTTCTTCCTTTGTTTTTTAGATAAGGAGGGCAAAACTGCTCAGAGAACTTTAGTGAAGGCATTCAGACATTTTAATATTTTAGGACTAGTAACAGCCTTCCTGTGCTCCTCAGCATTTTTTTTTTTTGTCAGCCATGGTTATAGAATAATAGAATCATAGAATGGTTTGGGTTGGAAAGGACCTTAAAGATCATCAAGTGCCAGCCCCCCTGCCATGGGCAGGGACACCCTCCACTAGAGCACATAGAGAAGCTTTATATTTATTCTCCTCCTAAAAGAAGAGAATTAAATTGGTGCCCAGCAAAGTGTAGACATAGATTATTTTGTCCAACGTATACAAATTTGCAGTTAACTTTCCGTTTTCTCAGATTCCCACGTGTTTTCAAGAACCTGATTCTTCACAATGTTCTCAGATTTTCCTTGATCTGAGGATATATACCAGCCTGTGAATATGTCCGTACCACCTGTCACACTTCCTTTACAGACCATTATTAAATAATCCAAAGGTCCTAAGGGACCTTATATGTAAGCAAGAACACTGAAATAAAATCCTTATTTATATCCTTGTAATTGCAGAAGGAAAAGAGAATTCTCCTTACTGCTATTTTTAAGTTAAATATCAACATTTTACCTTACACAAGAGTTTATTGGTAGCAAGCGAAAAAAATATTCATGGAAAAGTTTAAAGTAAACAGCAGGAAGGAAATGCCTGCATATGACTAAATGTAATTAGAATATTTTTGGTCAATCATTTCTTGAATTTACTCTCTGAAAATCAGTGTTGTCACTACCTACAGTCCAAGGAGAAAGAGAGCAAGTGTGTGGGAGTCATACCTGAGTAATTGTAAGAGGGGGTGGACACTCCTCTCTCTCCCCAAGCTACCCGGTTTGCCTTTTATTGCCTTTGCTAAAATTGTCCTGCACCTGGAAACCTCCTGGAAATGGATACTAGTGGGAGTTTCCCGACCAGTACGACTGCAGCAGAAATCCGCTGTGCCAGCGGGACTGGAGAATTTAACCCCTATTCCTATAGCTTCCTTCTTAGTAAATGAAGATATTTTTGAGAAATAGAATACATTTGACACTGTATTTACCATTCATGTCTACTATGAAAAGAATTATTTTATAGACAGAGACATTGTTCTCTCACGTATTAATTTTTTTTAGTGCATTTCACTTCTGCTGACAAGCCATTAAAATTCAACATTTAAATGTCACACTTTGGCATGTAATTTGCTGTCATGAAAACAACTATGGATTTATATTCTGGTGAGATTCTTGTTAAGTATTAAGCAATATGTCAAAACCAAAAAGTATCTTGATTTCTTAAAGGAGGAAAAAGGAGAAATCCCCAAATGGTATGGAATATTAAAAATTGCCTGCACCAGTAGGAAGAGATATAACAGCATTGGTTATTTTTTTTTTTTCAATATGGAAAAGGCAATATAATTGTTCTGGGGGGTTGGAGTTTTGATATAATTCTGAATAGATCAGACCAATAAAAATGTAAGAGTTAATTATTGAAGCTGAGTTCAGTCAATTCTTGAATAGGAAACCACCAGTGATAAACTGAAGATGCTATACAAAGCACTTGGTTTGTTGCTGTTCCTTTTTGTCTTTTTCCTTCTTTCTGAGTCAATTTAATATTAAACCAATAATCCAGCATGGGTCTAAAGAGGAGTGTGCTGTTTCAGGCACAGATGCCACTGTGGAGCACAATGTCTTGATCCCCTCTGGATTTTAAAGATGATAGACACCTTTTGCAAGAAAAAGAATATAAATTTCAGTGACTGACACAAACTTAATTTGGACAATTTTCTTTCCTAAATTCCTCCCACACCCGTATAAAATCCGTTATAGTTATTTAATTGTTGTCCTTATCCGCTGTTCAGTTTTGCTCTATAATATCAGACAAGCACTGTATTCCAGCCCACATAGGGCAAGATATTAATCTCAGCTGAAAAAAAAAAAAAAAAGCTATAATTTTCCAGGGCTTTCATACTAAAAGATGGTGGTAACAATAATAAAAATTATTTTATGTTTACTACTTGTGATTTAGTAATATTTTGAAAGTCCAGCTAACAGCTTATTTTTCATTCCCACATTATCCATAGAAATTGCTTTATTCCTTTCATATTTTTAACACTAAAATATATATGAAGTAAAACCAAGTAGCTTATTTATCTTGAAATATTTTTACTGTGAACTATTTTCCGTCATGTTCAATAACATATTTAATAACAGAGAATGTTATTACTTTCTTAGATAAATGTTATATTATCTTCCAGACTTCTGTAAACTCTCCTCTCCCCCCAAGTGATTTCTGTTTTTTTTTTTTTCTTTTGTTTTTCATTTTTACTGGAAGCTATAATGTATAATAGTATGCACAGATTCGGTGTGGCTACACAACAGATTTTCACTTGAAAAGTACTTTGAAAGATTTTTAGTAACATTTTCTTTCTGTCAGGTTACCCTTTCTTTCAAACAGCCCTTTTAGAAATCCTGTTAAAATGCGTATGTCTAGTGTCAAGAGCACCAGATACAGGCAGGGATGGGCAAGCGTTCAAAATGACCTGTCATTGCGAGAGGAAAGGGGGAAAGAACATTATGCTGCTTTGAAAGAAACATATCTGTGCTAAAGACTGTAAGAGCTCCTGTATGGAAAAAATGGGAAAAAATGCACGTCTCTAAAATTTTTAAATGCAATTGTGAATTTTATTTTGAATATAGAATAATTTTTAGAAATGAAATTGGTACTATGGTAATGGTTGTTACAGAAAACTCCAAACCTCGATTTTGCTTTTAGAAGTCCTTCCTCACTCTGTCAGAGAAATCAAATGTTAAACAGAGAACAAAACCTGTCTTGTGTAAGGAGAGATCCCTGGATTAACACGCACGTCAGCTGTCAGCTGAGATGGGGCCCAGGGATTCGGCACCAAGGGCACTAACCTCGTTACTGCAGGCAAAGAGGTAATCACGTAGCCCTAAAAAGAAGCTATAATTGTTAACAAAGTTAATGAACAAAGCTTCTTCCCAAGGTCTCACTGACATCCTGGTTGCGTTTATAACAAAATGGCATTGCAGTTCTAGCAAAGCTCGTGTTCTCTGGGAGCCAAGACTGGTACTGGCTGGAGACAGAGATATGTGAAGGGGAGAAAGTGTCATACTCTGCTTTTAACAAAGGAAGAGAAGTATGATAAACTGAAAATGAGGGCTGGAAAGCACCTGATCCCCCTTTTAATTAAGCCTCAGGTAGAGGCAGGCTCACCTGGAGAGGATGCTCTGGATTCTCTGCCTGGAGCATTGGCCAGGTGAGGTTTGGGGGAGGCTGTATGAAATCCCACCGTGATTGCAATAGGCAATTGGGCTGCAGGGTTTGTGATGAATTCTGCTGTCGCACTTACTCCTGGTTCTCCTGCTCAAACCCAGTAAGGCTTTTTGCTTAAACCTGGGGGACTTCATGGACAACTGACCTGTATGATGGTCTCTATTTAGAGCCTGTCAGAGATCAAACTATGCCATGGCAAGTGCAAGCAACATAGTAAGAAATTACCTACTAGCATAAGCTAAAAGAGAGTATATTTAGATTAGGTACTGTGATGGGTTTACTCTTTGCTGGGAGCCAACCCCACACAACTGCTCTCTCACTTCTTCCCCCCCCCACCCCTGCCGGGAATGGGGGAGAGAATGAAAGGGGTAAAGGGAAAAGAAGACTCGTGGGTTGAGATAAGAACAATTTATTAACTAAACTACAATAATATTGAAAATAAAACTATATACAAATATACAAATGAGTGATACACAGTTATACTGCCCTCGCACCCAATGCCAAGGCTCAGCCTGTTCCTGGCTAACAATCCCGGAGCAGGGAGAGTCCTGAAACTGCACTCATGGAATGGAGATAACAGTCTGAGTGTCCCAGACTGAGAGCTGACCAAAGGAGGGAGACGACCCAGCGAGAGGGACCACCCCGAGAGAGCCAACCTGGAAAAAGAGCTGACCCAGAGCAAAAGAAATCCGGAACAAAAAAGGGGGGAGCTTCTGGAGGTCCCTCACCTATATACTGGGTATGACATGTATGTTATGGAATAGATTATTGGCCATTTTGGGTCTCAGTCATGAACCCAAGATCAAATCCTGGATTAGTAACTGGGGCTGTGCTCCCTCACAGCTTCTCCTGCACCTGCAGACACTATAAACTTCACTGTTATCAGATTTCTTCTGAGCACAAATCCAAAACACAGACTCTTACCAGCTATTATGAAGAAAGTTAACTCTGTTTCAACTGAACCCAGGACAGATTCTAGGAAGAAATTTTGACTGTGAGGGTGGAGAGGCAGTGGCCCAGGTTGCCCAGAGAAGCTGTGGATGCGCCATCCCTGGAGGTGTTCAAGGCCAGGCTGGATGAGGCTTTGAGCAACCTGGGCTAGTGGAAAGTGTCCCTGCCCGTGGCAGGGGGGTAGAATGTGATGATCTTTAAGGTCCCTTACAACCCAAACCATTCTGTGTCATTAAGAGTATTCCAATTTACCTTCCCTTTTTCATTGTTCCTAATGAAGAAAGACCCAGTTCAGACTTTTAGTCTTTTTCTTCTCACTTCTTTTGTTTATCTGGGCTTTAGAAAAGGTGAAATTAGTGCAGGAAAGAGAAAATCCAGTACCCACTTGTGTTACTATAAACTGTAAATACTATTTAAGCAAAAACAATGCTCAGAACACTCTAAATCAAGTCTCTGTTCTCCTTCTACATCTCATCCCTGATTTTCCTTCCTCTTAGTGTCACAGAGATGAATACACAAATATACTTATTAACAGGTCACCAGGTTCAGCTTTCAGCATGCTCAGCCACTTCAAGTGAGTGAATCTAGGAAGAAATTGTAATGTTAAAATAATTAGTTAAAATTTCCAAGATGTTTTTGTCTTTGTTAGAGAAATAGAGTATGCTCTTATGTCTTTGCATCCTGGTTAGCACTGAACAAGATATTTTGGATAGGATCCAATATAACTGTGACGGCATAGTGCTCTTCCTGCATTAATTAGTCCTACTAAGCGATACAGTGCTTTGTTTTGTGCATGTTATAGCTTTGCCAGTGCCAGCTTAGGTATACCTTCATGTTAGTCCACTTGCTATTTATGGTGAATTTTAGAATCTCTCTTTTTTGGCTTTTTTTTTTGACATTAAAAATCCTAAATCATTACCTTAAACTTCTATCAGTTTTTTCAGGTATCAGCTTTGTGCTTATGCTTTTATTATATTTACTTTAGTTTTGCTTAATTTTAGTGATTTCATCATATTCATCATTACACTTAGAGTGGATTGTGTATTGTTACTTAAATAGATTTCTGAGCAAGTCCTACATGTATGGACTTCCTGCTACAAACTAGCTTACAATGTGAAATGCTTGTCAAGTTTGCAGTTTTTCTTCTCTTTTCACAAAGGAAATATTTTGAATTTAGTGATAATTTACCATGGGAATCTAACCACTTGTGGTAAAAGTCTGTGTGCAAGGAACCCTTACAAGGCCAGTATCTTCAAATTCTCCGTATGCATCAGTTATTGGGTTCTTCTCCCTGAAAATCTTTTGTTTGTTGTGAGAGTGAATTTACATGCATTTTTTTACCAAAATCTCTGCCTCTGTGTCTGTTTTCAACAGAGAAGCAAGCACATGAGCAGGCCGGAGACTGAATGATGAGCTGTTGAATTCAGTGTTTTCCAAATTAGTGAATCAATGCTTTTGTATTTTGGCTGAAGTATATAATCGTCCTCTTCCATCTCTGGTGACTATGTAATTCAAGCTTTAGATGCCCTTTAAAACACGTCTTTTTGCCACTCCCAGCTATAAACAAATGGGTAGCATTGGGTATTTCCCCTTGAATGCCCTTTAAATGGGAAATTTATATCACCCTGTGCACAAGGAGGACTTTTACTTAGTAGATTTGGAAGAATTGAACTGAGAGGAAAAGAGAGATCTTTATTTTTTTTTTTTTCTAAAGAAGTATGCAAAGTTTTGCCACTGATAAGTGTTCTTCTGTCCATATCTCCAAGGATTATAACGTAATTATTATTATTGGATAATTTATCCAAGCCTTTGCACTGCCCATAGTGGATCTGAAGTGCTCACCACGGGGATGCTCTGATTAGAGGCATAGGCCTTTTACTTTTCACAGAATGTTCTGCATCCCAAAACACAACCTCCTTCCTCCCATTTACATGGCATAGACTGATAGTTGGTGCTGTCTAAACGCTGCAAATGAGCTTCTTGCTACACTAACAGTTTCTAGGCATCATAGATTATATTCCCAGGCCTGAAGCTGTTTACTGCATCCATCATCAGTACCATTAAATGGTAGTTCATCTAATCTGCCTTAAGGGACACAAGTGTATTTTGTCGAGGTACTCTCAGACAAATGATTGTACGCTATATATTATTTCTTGACAGTTATTTATAAATAAATTTTAAGGAAAAAAAAAAAAAAACCACTGTGGGAAAACCGATGGGCTTCACAAGAAGTAACAAATGAACATCACCTTAGCTGTAAAACATCACACTCATTCAACAGCTGTGCAAGCAATCGGGCACTGCCAACATGGATGTCATGTTCAAATTTTACTTCTACACCCATGTGTATGCATGATAATGCCTCTAACTTCAAAAACACGTATAAAATTATACTATCTTACAGTCTTAATTCAGAACTAGACATTTATTTCCTCAGCTGAGATGTTATGGCTGATTTAGACGACTGGGACTGAGCAAGACGTTGTTTCTGAAAAGCACAGGGTAACTCCAGTCAGAGCAAAGAACGCCAGCTCCCTTCAGAAGCAGCTTGTCATTTTGCAGGAGTGAGCCTCAATGCCTTACACTAAATTATAGAAATCTGTGTCAGGAAAAAAGGCTCTCTTCTCCCATGGGCATGGCAATAGGGTAAACACATCTAAGCAAGTTCTTTGAAACATTCCACAGACTTTTCTGCAAGATAATATATTGTTAGATGAAAGAACTTCTCAATGCCACGTTTTTTTTCCAAAGATTTACTAGTAAGATCAAATCCAAAATAAAATTGCTTTCAGTACAAGGTAGTGTGATGGATCATTTTCTGGCTTATTTTCTATTTTCAGACCTCAGTTTTTCCGCTTTAGTTCTGTTCCAAAGAGTGAAGCATGGAGATAAAAGGAAAGGTGGGATTTTGACTTTCTCTTGAAATACCAGTTAGGGTACTGAAATTCTTTTTCAAAAAGAAAAAGAGAATAATCTTAGAACCCCCAAACTAGAAAACATTATTACAAAAGGAATTGGTATCCTGTGAAATGGGGATAAGGTAAAAGCCCAGAATAAAAATTATTATGTAAGAGAAATGAGTGTATGTGGTTCTGTTTCCTATTGACTTTTTTTTAACTGAGGGAAATTTTTGAGGACTAAGCATGTGGGATGGAAGGGAAGAAATCCAGAGAAATGTAAGAGTCTGACAAGGATTTAAGCTTCACATTGGTCATTGTTTAAAATTGTCTTTGAAAGTATTTTCCCCAAAATGAATTGTGTGACTGTTGTATTTAAGTACCCTGTGCATTTACATTGTGATGCCCTGGAAAGGCAGTTGCAATTCCATTGATCTGTTTGTCTGTTTTCTTCAATGTTAAGTAATGTGGCAAAATGTGCCCCTTTTTAATCTTAACTTGGAATAAATGAGTTAGAGTGTCATAATAGCGGTATTGAGCAAGAGCAAATTTTGGAACAATGGGTTTAGAATAGAACTGGTCAAATATCAGAATTCCTCGTCTATGAGAAATTCTAACATGTGAAAGACATTGTCTTGGGGGATATGGACTGATGTGTGGAGGGAATTTTGATCATTCCTAAATAAATTGTATATAACTCATTATTTCAGAACTCTCAGAGGCTTGAGAAGCTGTGAGTTTCAGCTCCCATGGACTGAAGAACTGCCAGGATTGCCTGGCTCCCTGCTGGCAGGCTGGTCCTCCCAGGGCTTCTCATGTAGATTTTCTTCCTAGGCAAATGGGTAGGAAAGGAGATTATGGGGAAATATTATCCAGAATGTCTTTTAAACAGAACCCCTGTCTCTGAAAAGTTCTAACTTAATACAAGATTCAAATCGTGCCTCCTTTTGAGTAGTCACTGTTGTCTACTCAAAGCTAACAGCAGTACAACAAAGCTATGGGCTTTACTCTTACAACTTCTTTTTCTCAGTATGGGGAATGGTCTCATCAGGCATCTTAGAGACCTGAAGCTGACATATTCTCCAATAGCACTGAGTAATTACACCAGGTATGTTATACCTCTCTGACAGAAAATCACTGCTTCAAATGAGATGGAAAGAAGAGATTGTTGATTGTTGGAGTGAAGAGTGAAAGCATTTGTGTGACAGAACATTAAACTCTAAAGTGCATTAATATTGGTTAAACTATTTTGTCTGGAAATTGAGCAAAACAGATAATGTCCTGTAAGGCTTGGGGTTGTCATTAGAAAGAATGATCATACTCTAGTATGGCCCATGATCATCTGGTGAGTGCCCTTGTGATTTTCTGGTAAATTTGATGCAGTGCAGTTAGATTTTCAGTGACCTGGGTGTGGGTCATGTCTCTGTGGTTATTTGTGTAATCAGAGTTACTCTTACATGGCAGTATTTGACAACAGTTAAACTGGTGCTGTGAACCACCGTGGTTACTTTCTGCTCTTGATTAGCAGGAGGAATGTCTTCCTGTGACAATATTCAGATACCTACCTGAAATTTAGCATCTTATGGTTGTATTTTTCACTAGTAAGAAGGTTTCATAATCCCTATTGAAACAACACTGATTCCAGAGTTTTGTTTCAGAATCTAAAAAGTGAAAAATCAGATGCGGTTATTCATTATTTCAAGTTATATTGATATATATATATTATGATGCAGACGCATCAGTTGAAAATATGTCATTGTGAATTCATTTTTTTGAAGGTCAAGAGAACAACAGAAATAAATGAGATTAAAACCCTCCATTAATTTACAGTGATTCTTACCAGTCTTACCTATTTTCCTGTTGAGATGGATAGGCTAATGTTCTTAACTTTGCAAAGAATAAGATAAAATAAGCTTACTAGAGGACGAAGGAGGCGGTAGCTTCTTTTCCATCAGTGGTTTAGCTGCTACTGTAAATAGTGTTAATTTTTGCATGAAGATGGGACCCCCTTGTGTTAACCATGGTACAAACACATGAGACATTGCTCTGCCCCCATTGACTGAATCTAAGAAAAATCCGTACCAAATAATGGTAGAAGCCATAACAGAGATGTTCCCAAAGGCCCCAGATACTCAGTGCTATCAGACACACTACCCAGGTCACTAATACCTGCCATTGAGCAACAGTGTCCCTCCTGTTAGTCCCTATTTGAGATCTCAATCAAGTGTTCCATAAAAAAAAACAGCCTGATGACAATCCTGGTTTTGTTCTTTCTGCAAGGTTATGTTCCCAGCTAATAACAGGATGTTCTTTTGATTCCCCAAATAATAATTGTCATGGAGTTCAAGTTGTCAAAACATATTATTAGGATTGTTGGAAGAAGAATATAAAGCTTTGAATAATTGGTAGGTGAAGCTGGCAAAGACATATACATGGAGACACCATTTTTAGTGCAGAATGTGAGAGATGATGAAGGACAACAGTAAAACAGGACACTCAAGTAAGGTGATTTGCTATATGCACCTTTGTAAGGATGCTGTGAATCATCTTAGCACATAATGGCCTCTGATCTTGTAACTCCTCTCAGCTGTTGCTGTGTGCTGTTGGTGACTACAGTGCAGTGGAGAGCCAGGCTGGAGCACTGTGAGTGACTGAGGTGCAGAGGGACCTACTTGGTTTGGGTCAGGAATAATAAAAACATAAGAAGACAAAGCTTCTTACCTGCAAACAGGACTTGGAGAGAGACACTGCTTTTGAATTGTTCAGTGGAAAGAATTAGGATTGCAGTGGGTTGAATAGCTGTGATTTTACCATTTATGTGACTAATGTGGGATGATTTGTACCGTCAACGTGCAGAAAAAAAAAATGAGGCTGGCTAGGTGTTGTTGGATAGTTTAGCTTTTTGCAATCATGCTGGAATCAATGGACTCTTCAAGTATCGCTACATACTTGAGATTCAGTAGAAATGTGGGTAATTATGACATCCCCTCTTCTGATTATCAGTAGTTTCTTCTGTTGTCTGTTTCCATTTTGAATGAACTTCTTTGTAGTCACTGTAGCAATCAATACTCTGGAGACTTAAAAAAAAAAAAAAAAAAAAAGGAAGAGGAACTGAACACAATGCCAGTAATCAGAAGGGTTGTTGTATACAAAGGGGATGAAAAATAGGGCTTTCTCCGTGATCCATGTGATAGAATCCTCCTTTGTGTTCCTCTGCTTTGATCTAACTATGAACTGGAGTGTTGGAGGTGAGAAGTTAGTGACAACCATGCTGAGCTACCACACACTGGCCATTAACTTGGTGAAGGAAAAGAAAGCCAAAAAGGTTTTGACCCCAAACTGTAAGACACATTTTCAGACCTACCAGGCTTTTCTGTTCTGTATTGTTGGGATCATTTCCTACTGAGGCAGATACAGCCAGAGAAAAGAACAAATGTTTTCAAATATGTTACACTGCCTTTATTGCTTCGTCTATGCATTGAGGTGACTGCTTGGAGAAAATTGTTGCTAAGTTGAGAAACTTTTACTGGTCTCTTGCTGGGACACGTAAGGTTCAGTTCCCCTGATCTGTCTGGTTCAAGGCAGTCAGGAAAATAATGCAAAAATGCAGGGCTATTCAAAGGCACAGAGGGGTGACAATTTCAGAAAAGTAACTGAAGTGAACAAGACTGTAGTCTGGATTTCATAGTGATAAGTCCTTATAGCGTACACGGTTTAGTGTGTGCATACTAGACAGTTACATAAAAGCTGTAAGATTTACTCTGCAGGGTATGCACTGTTTATCAAGAGAAAATCTGAGCTACTTAGCACAGAAAAGCCATTGAGAATCAGGGAAATGGAGAAGCAAAACTGGATCTAAAAGTTGTAACACTGATTTGGAGCAGGCTGGCTCTTTTGAGCCATCACCTGTGTGCAGAGAAAGCAGGGTCTGAGAATGGCATTTTCTTGCACATCTGTGGGAAGGAACCTGCAAGATGGAGTGAGAAGACAATAACATTTCCTTTGACATGGGACCTGTGATGGGCATTTGGGGTTGAAGTCGTCAGGAAAGGGAGGGGAGAGAAGGTTATGTCTTGGGAAATGCTATTTTAACTGGGAGTTAAATGAGAGCCTTATACAGAACCGACTTCCCAACCAACTAAATTAAAGGCAATCTGTATGTTAAAGAAGTCAAGAATATAAACAGGGGGGAGGGAGAGATAAGATGTTTCAGACACTTTAACAATTACCCTGAAACTAGATTAGAGTAGAATCCAAAGAGAGATCTTTTATCCTCTGTGGAGCAGTATGAGTAATTCTTGTTTTCATTAAAAGTTTTCATTTTTTAAATGGTGTTACATTTGCATTTTTTTTCCCCTAAAAGATAAGAGTTGATTAACAGTGCAGTGAATTTTACTTCTGTCTTACCAAAGTTTGTTCTGGAAGTTTTACAGTCTTGCCTCTTCAGCCCTATTTGGCTGGTTCAAAGGCTGAGTGCTGTGTTCAGGTTGAACAATAGGGAGAAGGGTAAAATGCTGAAGGTAATTTTGTACTGGGTGAGTATTCACATCTTCCTTTTATCTGTGGTGTAGCTTAAAGGAGCCTGGGAGCTGCCCCTCTTTGTGTTCAGGAGATGAGATTTCCCAAGGGACTGGGTGTCAGTAGCGTGCTATCAGAGCACTCCCGGACTGGTTTTGTATCTTTTTCCTTACTGTGTGCAGAATAGCATTTGTCAGAGTCTTAGGTAGTTTTGCATCAGATTGGATGAACCATCCAGACTGTGATTTTACTATCTTGTTAACTCACCATTAATGTACTATCTAGAACATTAGATGCTAGCACAGGCTGGGAAATAAGAAGAAACCAAACAGTTTTGATCTCCACCTTCCTTCCTTTCAACTTTTTTGACCCAATAGAAACTATTTGGTGTTTGAGAAAAGACCAGATGACCTTGCTTGCAGCATTAGCAAATATATCAGCAAGTTGTTGTGACATTATGTACTTTACTGTCCCTTCAGAAATGAAGTTCAAGTGAAACAAATGTTGGAAAAAGACATATGGCTTATGGGGACAGGTTTACTCTCTAGTGAAAAGTAAAGTTATTAAATGAGCAGTGCCTGCCAATTGCAGAAAAGTTGGCAGGGATATGTTGGCACTGTATTTTTTTATTTATTATTTAAAAGGCCTCATGCAGGACTTCTGAATATGGCCTTAAAATGCTAGGCAGCGTACAAACGTACAGGGTCAGTGCACAAATTATGTATTGTGTTATGAGCAGGAAGAATACGACACTACAAAAAACCTCTCAGAAAAATCAGTAGATATTGTAATGGAAAGATCTCACCTTAATAGATTACAAAAACATTTTTAAAGATTAAAACTATGTACAAGGAAAGAGCTACTTGTCTAAACTTTTCTGAAGTCAAAGCAGAGAGCACTTCATATTTTTCATGGTAGTTACTATATAAAGGTGGTTGATTAGCAGGGAAAAACCAAACAAACAGGCAGTTCAATTTTATTTTTTTTTTTCCCCCTTAGGAACAGTTGTCCTAAAGATCCAGAAAAATTAAATTAATTTTGGAACAGTTTTCAGAATCGTAGACTGGTAAAGAAATTTGTCACGTTTCTGGAGTATGATCCGGCTGCTAGTGCAAAGGAATCACAATATACATGACAGCAGGTAGTTCAATTAGGAATACGGCTGTACAAGAGTGGGATGTCTGTGCTTATCCCAGGGACCTCTTACTTACCAGGGTCCAAAAGGCTGCCAGACCAATGCACTTAAGTAATACTTGATTCTTCTGAATCTCTGAATAAAGCCAACAGAACAAAAACAAACATTCTTTCCAAAAACTAAACAGTTCAGTGGATATGTACTCTCTACAATATAATATGTTTAATATTTGTAACATGATAGTTCACTGAAACTACCGTGTCTTCCCAGAAAGCAATTTTAAGCAGGCAATAACCATAAACAAAAGCATGTGGAGACAACTTTGCATAAGAAAATTGCCGCTGGTATCCCACGCAGAAACTTTCCTGGGTTTGGATCTGCAAGGCTGGAGTGTATGTCCAGTGTCACTGGATGATCACAAGCCAGGCCTTCAGTCACCTGTGGGGACATCCAGAATCGCTCTGTTGGCGATTACATACAGGGATCTGAATATGGCTCTTATACTCCTAGAAAATGTTGCACTTTGTATTTTATTTCAGTTTGTTGCAAATACTAAACCCTCTATTTTTTTCCTCATATTCATCTGACTTTATTTTAATCTCTGCTAAGCTATTTCTTGATATTTTTGTACCTTGTGAAATATTTATTTTTTTGTCATATTTTTATGCTGAAAGTTTTCCAGGAAAATAAAAATTCTAGTGCTGAGCTTCTGTGTAAAACTAATATGATCATATGGTTTGTAGATTACTTTTAAACATGTTGGAAAGAGTTGCCTTTGTACAGGGGAAGCTTCAGCTCTTTTGCAAAGCCTGAGCCTTCACTTTCAGTGGAACGAAATGTATCAACATTGGAAGAAACCGAGTCCTATTTAAAGCTGAAAGCCTACTAGATGGGACAAAACCCCTGCATTTTTAAAGGGTGAAAGAGGGGGGAGAAAGCCATTCATGAGAAATATAAAATGTAATTTTGTTTTAAAGCTCACTAAAAGCTATATAGGTCATGAAGACAATCAGTCTTTTATTCTTTGAAATAATTCACATTACAGCCCTATGTATTACCACCCTTATCACAGAAAAGCCTTTAGATTTGTGTTGGCAGATAATTACAAATTGATTTCTGGACCCTCATTTTGACAATGGTTTTGAAAACCTTTTCTTTTTTTTTCCCCTTTTTAAAAGCCTCTTATGATTTCTCCTGCATCATACTGAAGAAGTACTGTCATGATGAGCTGGCCAGGTGTACTAACCGTTCATACAAAAGAGCCATAGAGTACAAGACCCAAAATATTCTGGAAATGAACTGTGAAATGCTGCAGGTAACTGCAGTATACTTAATTTATATCTATCTTCGTCTTTCATATCATTCAAACTTGAAATAATTTTACAAATAGGTGGTAATCTAACAAATGGGTAACCTAAAATTTGACAACCTGCAGCTTGCTCCTTTCACTAGCATACCAAATCCTAGGGTTTCCTTATGCTTTTTCAGAATTTAACAGTAAAAAAGTCTTCAGGGACCAAAAGGCTTAACCCTTTATTGCTCATATTTAGCTTTATGGGGTTAAGTCTGTCTCTGAAGTTGACATTGAATGACTACCAAAGTCTTGGGCTGAAAATTTAGTTTGCTGTCTAAGACCTGTTCTACAGGTAAGTAACCAAGTTTACAGTGATAATCCTTGCCTTTAGGAGCCTACAGTTTAAAACTCAGCATGTTACAGCTAAAAACACATTTAGGTAAAGCTGATGAGTAGGAAGGGAGGAGTAACAAAAATAACTGGATATCTTGGCATAGATTTGCTGCATGCACAATCTGCAGTCAACTGGTGACAGCAAGCACACTGAGCACTACTCACCTCCTGCTTAGCTGTGCTATTTTTAAAGTATAACTGAATGACGGAAGTAGTGGGGTTTTTTAATTGTTTATTATTCCAGAGAATTAGATAGCATTATCTCAGCATTTGAGATACATCTAAAGGATTCGCTTCCCTAAGAATATCCTAGGCACGCAGGTATGTGAATGGCCTGTACGACATGCAGTAAACACTGACATAAAGTAACTGGAGGCTAAATTGAAATTTTTTAGTATTACTGACTTTATTGATTTGGTTTTGAGTTGTTTTCCTTTCTAACTGAGACTTTATGTATTATTAAAATATTTGCAGAACATCAAGTATGATACTATTATTCTTAGGTTTATTTTTCTTTCAGGGGAAAAAGTAACCTTTCAGATATATGGGAATGGTGGCTATTAGCTTTAGCTAATAACCCACGTGCATGCCTTTAAAGTACTTTTTTTTTTCTACAACTCCCAGAAGGATGTAATTTGTAAACAGTATTAAGAAAAGCATATAAAGTGCCTCTGTCTTCAATAATCTGTAACTCTCAAGGGAGGATACATTTTGATCATGCTTCTTGTTGAGCTTGAACCTGAATCTGAATACTACAAAATTTACTTTTCACCCCCCCCCCTACGTATTTGTAAATCATTTCTTCCATTAACCATTTCACCTTCCTTTTACATTTCAACATTCCATTTCTCTGGTTTCCTTTGGATAAAGGAAATATTCCACTTTAAGACAAAATAGAAAAAAATTAATTATCTAAAATTACGAGTGGAATACATAAAAATATATGAAATAATAATAATAAAACCCCTAACTTTTTGTACAATTAAAATAATTCAGGATAGCAGAGCAGGTTGAGAGGCATTTTTCATTTCTCAGGGGCAGATCTTTACCTAGAATTACTTGTCAGGGTTCCATTTATTTCAGTGAGCATTTAACAATTCATAGTTTGGAATCTGCCTCCTAATTTCCTCCCTGTTTGAACAGTATCTGTCACTGTTGAATGAAAGTCCTCCATTCTTTCTTCTGCCAGAATGTGTGTGTTTCTGTGTATGTTTATGTATGTATGAATGATGCATGCTATAAACAGTCTTTATTTTTTCTGGACAAGACAGTTTAGGAGTCTTCTGGAGTATCACTAATTTGTCTCCATGAGGATGTTGCTGTGCTGTTGCCGATGTGAACTGCTGCTGTACACGTGCCAGCAAAAGGCAGGAATTTATGCCTGCATTTAAAGTATTTAAAATCAGGGAAAGAAATATGAGAGAATGAGTGAGGAATGGGGGAGAAGGCAATTAGGAATATGTTCTTCCCTTATCCTTCAAATGAGATCAGAAAAGAGATGTCGTAACTGACATGGCTTTTTTTTTTTTTTTTTTTTTAATTAAAGAATGCCATTTGAAATGAACAGGATTCACATTTTCTGAATTCAGTTGTGTGTGTGTTCTGCTGTGGACATGTATCAATAGGAGGGACTGTATATGCTGCCTAATCCTGCTCAAGTCTCACTGTCTCTCAGTCACAGGGAACAGAGCAGTATGGCTTGGGCTGTGCAGAGTGATATTCTTTTGGGCTCGTTTCTGCACTCTAGTGATGCAAATGCAAAGATTCATTTCTTCCCTGTAAAGCCAATGCTCAGACAATATTGCAGAACAAACCTTTCCTTACACAAAGGTTATTTTCTCTCTAGAGCATTCCCTTTTTTACTGAAAGGCATTGTAGACTAGAAATTCTCTAAGAGTTCATGACACCCCGAGAGCCTTCCTTTCAGAGACAGGCTATATAATAATAATGCGGTGACAGAAAAATCGAGGAGAGGTGGCTTTCTCTGATAGAGAATTTGCCTTTAATTCTACCCTGAAGAGATTGCAATGGAGCACCAACCTTTGTTCTTACTGTAGTGCTTCACTGCTATACCAACCATTTGTTAAATGGGAAGTAATTGAGGTTTAAAAAGAATTGAATGAATAAAGCTTTTGGCAGGGAAGGGGAGGAGGGAAAGTATGGGTTAAAGGTTATTCCTTGCAGAAATTTCATAAAATGAGAGGTAATGCAGCTTTTGAGGAAGAATTGTTGGTGTCTCTGGAGGGGGCTTGCAGAAGGGATGGAGGAGAGAAGGTCGGGGGGGAGGGAGACCGAACCTGTGGGAGCACAATGAGAATAGTAAACTAGCATCAAATATTCAGCTTTGTGGCATCTTATTGATTATATTAGAAATTTCACCCTGAGATGTGCAACCTTGGCCATCTCTCTTGGTAAGTGGCAAGCAAAGGAGGAGGAACTGAGGAGGAGTCAGGGGCAGTAATGCAGATGCCTCTTAGGAGCTTTCCTATCCAAGAAATATTTTAGCATTACTGCAAGCTGCACTTGCTGCTTCCAGAGGAATGAATGGGCTGCACATTTCAGTGCTTTCCTGACTTCTGGGATTCTGGTAATCTGAAAAATAATATATTTTTTTTTCTGTTATGAACTTGTGTCTGCTTTCAGACCTCCTCCTTCACAGTGACAAAACATTTTTCCCTCTGCCTTCCTCCCCTCCACAAAGAAAAAAAAGTCTGTCATGAAAGTTAATCTTGTTTTATTTTGGGCATGGGGACTCTGGGGACAGGCAGAAAGGATTTATATCCTTGGCGGAATCCCTGTTGAATAAAATATCATCATTACGGAAGAATTAATGTACTTCCATCTAGTGTGCTTTCCATACTGTATTGTATTTATTTGGAATTTTTTGTTAATTCTTGTCTTTGTGGTCCAAATGTGTATAAACATATGCATTCTTTATTTTGTACAGTATTATTTTGTGTTCTTCTAATGCACATTGAATTGTGCAGAACACGGCATTTAAGGATTTTTGCTCAAAATAAATTAATTTTTAAGGACCACTCTTTTTGATACATGCATGTTATTCTCATCCATGGTCTTTACATTTCTACATAATGAAGCCCATCATTTTCTATGCCTTGGAAAGTCTGGCTTTGCATATTCTTTAATATATGAATACTGCTCCTTATGTGGATAGAAGGATGCTTTCCACTCCCAAAACAATAATGAGACTTAAGTAAGATCGTATTTTAGTGAAATTCTGATAAATGCAAGCTCAATTCTCATCCACAGCTTTGTCAGTAAGTCAGAGATGTGCATATACTAGATGCCAGTAAAAACACTTCCAGGTGCCTTATAGACAGACTTTTGGAATTATGAATAGTAATTAAGTCCTACTAGAGAATTTAGGATAATTGCCAACACGGGCCATTCAAAAAAAAAGTGCAAGTAGAATGCAGGCTGGGGGTTGCAATGAGGATATCTGTTCTGTTGAGGGCTTGGACTTGAGAAAGGTATTGGGGTCCCACTGGACAAGCAGCTCATTGGGGCTTTCTAAGAGAGCTGGGGCAAAGGAGGCTAATGTGAATCTTGGATATTCAGATTAGAATAGTGACTTAGGGAGAGGGAAGTGATTTTCTGTATGTATTGCATTAGTCAGGCAGGTACTGGAATATCTTGTTTGGTTTGGTGTCCACATTTGTTTAAATTATGTTGGCAAATTGAAGAAGGTAAACAAATGAGCCAGAAAAATAATTTTGAGAGAATGCCTTACAGTGGGAAACTTAGAGCTCCATCTGTTCTGCTTTTCTCAAAGAAAGAGAGATGATTTGTTTACAGTGCAAAAGGGCTTTAATGTGTCGAAAATACTGGTTACCAGAAGCCTTTATAATCTAGCAGAGAAAGACAAGATTTGGCTGAAGTAGTCTGTAAGCTGAATCCAGATTAATTCAAATGGGAAAGTAGAAACAAATAAACAAACAACAAAAGAAGCAGCCTTCTAGTTGTAATACTTAATGAAAAATTAAAGTCAAGATACTGATTTTTTGCAGCTCGAATAAGGCAGCCCTCAGCACAGTATCACTATTGCATAATATGTTCATCAGTAAATTTTGAGAAGATCTAGACTCAAATTTTGTATCTTGCAGTGATAAATCATAGTACCAGATCAGCAGCTACTAGCACTGATAAATATACTTTATTGTTTTGTACAAGCAGTATTATAACAACTGGAGTCAACAATTTACTCCATACTACTGGAGGTTTGGTTCTTTTAAGCAGGAGATGGCCTTTTGATTTAATCACTTGGGGCTGTTTGGAAAGGCTTTTGTTGTCCAGGAAAGGTGTTTGTCTTCTTGCAATGGGGCTAGTGCTCCAGCTTGTGTCCAGCACTGCAGCTTCATCCAGGTAAACAGGAAAGTAACGGTTACTGCAATATCTACAAGATACCGAATCGAAGATTACCATTGTATATCTTGGACTGCCAGTTTAATAGAAACAGTTTCTTAATGTGTAACATCGCTTCACAGTCAGCAGTCTGAACGTGAACCTTTGCACGCATCCAGGTAGCCGGTTCTGTGCCCACTTGGAAACACTCTGTGCAAGGGCTTGAGCAGCCAAAGCCTGGCATCGCTTGCTGCTGCTTCTAGGAAGGCTGAACTCAGAGGAACTCTTATTAAAAAGAAAAAAAAAGTCACAAATAATTTGCAGCTAAAATAACTTTTAAAATTAGGGTTAACATATAGATATAAAAAGTGTTAATTCAGTAAGTAATGTGTTAGAATTAGAGACCATCATTAATTAAACAGACTCATTTACAGAATGAGGTATTTTCTTTGTGGCACGTCCGGATGTTCTCTTTACTTGTATTTTTATTACTTGCAATTACAATTTATTACTTTCCATAAAAATGATAATTTTTCAGGCATCCTAAGTTAAATGAATGATTCAATAATTTAAAACTGAGTATTTGTTAACTTTGAGGACTGTGGAAATGAATTACACGTTGCTGAATTTAAAATGCCAGTCTTGTGGATAAATCAGTCCCTGGGGAAGCTGTGAGCAGTCACAAAGAGAGAAGGGGAGAGGCTGCAGGTACACATATTGGCTTCGCTTATATTTATGGCCTGATGGTCAGAGAGGCTGAGCATTTGAAGATTCAACTGAAGTGAATCGAGTTGAAGGTGCTTCCCGAAAATCAAATCTTCATATATATGTTTGCAGTTGACCGGAGGGAAAGAAAAGTTAAAGCAGAGATATACAGGCAGCGAAAAGACACGAGGAGTCTGAGATGTATGAAGTTAAACGTGGGCTTTTCTTTCATATCCTGGGAGATCAGAGCGATTCCCTTTTTGTCTGAGCGGAAAATTCCATGTGAGTTTTGGAGAGAAACGACCTGCTGTCCTGCACCAAAGTCGCTGCCATGGGCGCTGTTTGGCAGCTTGGACTTCACCCTGTTTGTGTGGCTTTGATTCCTCATGCAGGAGGTTTAGAAGCTTTAGCACCTTTGGGGTGGCAGGCACTAGATAAATGCAGGGTACTGTGTTATTAGCAGCAGTATTGCTCCAATTACTCATTTCAGGGACTGCCCTGCCATTCCCAACCACTTTGCTGATAATTTTAGGAGGTGGGTTAAATGGAGTGCATATAGTATGGGGAACAGTTTCTAACCACATGTACACACACACACACATAGGTGTTTAATCTCTGTATTGTTTCTCATTTCAGGATCTTATATTCAGGATTTTTACTTTGATCTTTAAGGAAAAAGCAAAGCTGAGGCTTTTGGCAAGGGCTGGGAAGGTAGCAAAACTAATAATTGAGGGGTTTGAATATGAAAACTAGCCTTGTGCCTCCACCTTTGTCTAGAAGAGGAAGTGAGATTTTTGTCATGCCTGGATACTGTCATCTCCTTTGTTGAAAACAGAATAAATATCCTGCCTAAATGCTTTAAAAAAAATTACTTCAGCTTTATCTGAAAAATGTACTTTATTGCCTTTTCAAATTAGTCATTTCTGCTACGCATGGCATCTCCTGCCATTCAGAACCTTAATTGAAACTCTAATAATTGATGCCACCTTTATATATTTATTTCCTGTAGAAATAGTTTACACAGTCACAGATTTGGTAGATAAAAATAGCATTCTGGTCATGGGCTTCTCTTCTTGACTTGCTGTGATGATAAAAGTGATTTCCTGTTAAAGAGGCAGCCTGGAACAAGAGTCGCACATGCATGAACCTTCTGATTTACAGGGGTGCTTAGCACCCTGAACTCCACTTTAATTCAGTGGGAGCTTTAGCACCAATAAATTAAAGTCAAGCATGTGTTTGAACATATTTTATATACTATGTGGCTTGTTCTGATTACTTTCATTGTTGGATAAACTCGAGCCTGCATTCTTTTTCCCCTTACTAAGTACTTTGTGATGTTTCTCATGCTTATATAAAGTATTAGGAAAAAACACAAAATCAGTCCCCCTTCCCTCAGAGCTCCTGCCCTTCTTGTTCTATAGGTGTTTTAGCCTTTGATTTAATGCAAACAGTAGCATAAGGTGCAGAATATTGTTAAACCGGTTCAACAATGATGCATCAGACTTAGCGAAGTGGCACAAGTTTACTGTATTGTGACCAAGCTGAGAATTGCTTAGAGTTCTGCCTGTTTTCAATAGCGCAGATCTCGGGGTCACAGCAAATTCTTGAGACATCAGTGTTTTACGATAATTAGGTTATACCGTGTATGTGAGGCAATCAAGTGGTCATATGCATGAGTGAGCTGATATACAGTAGATATAATATCATTAACCATTGAAATATCCATGTCCAAGTAAGAAAAATACCAGGACAATTAATGAGCAGGAGCTGCACACAAGAGGTCTCATTATTACCCAGCACAGCATCTTATTCTCTGTGTGTGTTATACACAATAGTTATGATTAATAAAAATTATAGATAAAAAACCCTTTCTGAGGGCTGCAAATCAAACGTTCAGAAGACAGGCATGTGTAATTCTGGCATTTCCTGCACTGCCTTAATTCAGCATCTTTGTGCTTGTGTGTTACAGTGCAGTGCCTGATTATATGATCACATACGATTTTTTTTTTTTTTCCACGTAATCCCTGCATCGTTTAGTGCATGAGGAGAACCTATTCTTTGGATCACCTGGGATCTGAAATAGCTCCATTTGCAAGCTGATAGTTTAAAACTCCTAGCAACCCAGACATGCCTACATAACCACCAAGCTTATCTCAGGTCTTCTGTCTCAGGAAATAAATTAACCCATTCAGTCCCAATAACTAACCATGAAAGAGAAATCGAGTCACACATGATTTTTATTTAAAAGCACGGCAGTTATTTACTGTTTTTCTACAATTTGAAGTTTCATTAATCTCTTAAATATTTATTGGCAGTAGGGTGTGAGCATGAATAAGTAGAATGTCATCATAAATGGATTGCTGTCTATTTTGTTTCCTTTTAAAACTGTATATTTTATTTATTGTTATGAAAAAGAAATAATTCCATGTCAGACTTGGATGGCTGTATGGAATACAGGAGCACTACTGCCTTTCTGGGAATGTGTTAAATCAAAGTGGGGTATATTCCTGAACTGAGATTTTTTAATAGGAAATTTAAGTGGTTTTGAAACCGTAGTTACAGTGAATGCTGGAGGGAAGGAATGTGTTACTGTATCTACTTCTGAGCTGTATTTTGAGAGACAGTCTGCATGAGTCGTCAAAGGTGCCTGTGTGAGATGTGACCTTTTCAGTTCGTATTTATTGTGTCTTCCCAAATACACACCATAGCTGTACAGGGCCTGTCAACATTACATTTGGTGAAACTGGTTCTCTGAAGGGAAGAGTTACCTTTTAATCCTTAAATACTCCCTTTCTGAAGCTGGTCCTGAAAAAGATAAAAGCACCATGAAGAAAAATGCAAGAAGAAGAAGAGGGAGAAATACATTTCAACCTTCTTTTCCCCCTTTCTTTTCCAAAATCTTACCTCCTGTTGTCTCATACATCTCCTTGTGATTTGTTCTTTGTTATTTCACTTTGATCTTCCAAGAGCTCTTTTAATAAATGAAGCACAAATATCCCATCTCCAATAAATCGTAGTGCTCTTGTACTACTGTTCTATGATTCTATATACACTGTGAAGTGCACATCCCTTCCCAGAAGTGGCTCCGCCATAGCACTTGCTTGTTGCTGACTGTGCTGATCACAGAAGGTATCAAAACATTTTCAGCCTTTCCAATACTTATCATGTCTCCTCCTAACTTGCAAGTCTCTGATTACCCTTAAGCTCTTGCTGGGGTTGGGTGTCTACAGCAGGGTGAACATGGAGCATTCAGAGCAATGGACAAGAAATAATGAAATGTATATTAAACCCATTAAAAACATGGAAAATATTCTGTAGTATAACCCGAGCCACCTGATCAGTATCATAGAATCATGGAATGGTTTTGGTTGGAAGAGACCTTAAAGACCATCTAGTTCCAACCCCCCTGCCATGGACAGAGACACCAGCCCAGGTTACTCAAAGCCTCATCCAGCCTGGCCTTGAACACCTCCAGGGATGGGGCATCCACAACTTCCCTGGGCAACCTGTTCCTGTGCCTCACCACCCTCCCAGTCCAGAATTTCTTCCTAATGTTTAATCTAAATCTACCCTCTTTCAGTTTATAACCCTTACCCCTTGTCCTATTACTACATACCCCTGATAAAGAGTGCCTCCCCATCTCTCCTGTAGCCCCCTCCAGGTACTGGAAGGCTGCTATTAAGTCTCCTCAGAGCCTTCTCTTCTCTGGGCTGAATAACTCCAATTCTTTCCACCTGTCCTCATATTGGAGGTGCTTCAGCCCTCTGACCAATTTCGTGGCTCTCCTCTGGACTCTCTCCAACAGGTCCAGGTCTTTTTTATGTTGGGGGCCCCACATCTGAACACAGTATTCAAGGTGAGGTCTCACGAGAGCCGAGTAGAGGGGGAGAATCACCGCCCTCAGCCTACTGCTAATGCTTCTTTTGATGCAGCCCAGGACACAGTTGGCTTTGTGGACTGCAAATGCACATTGTCAGCTCATGTTGAGCTTCTCATCATCCAGTACTCCCAAGTCCTTCTCTTCAGGGCTGCTCTCAATCCATTCTCTGCCCAGCCTGAATTTATGCCTGGAATTGCCCTGACCTATGTTCAGTTCCTTGCACTTGGCCACCCTATTTCAGCATTATGGATGAAAACCGTCGTGTCATACACTAGTTTGGTGAAGAGTTGTCTCAAAGCTAAATTCAGTAGTTTTGTCTCTTATCAATTAAATGGGACATTCCCCAATCTGCAATTAAAAAAAATAATCATTAAGTGTAAATGCAGGTTACTACCATTCTCTGAAGTGAGTAGTTAGGGTTGGATTGGTTTTTATTCTTAACAGGACCATTTTGGAAACCAGCTTTTAGCAAATGCTGGTCAGTAGTGTGGAAATTTATTACATTTGTCTGAATGCCTGAAAGGGAGTCATATCGGATGGTTTGATTTGTGTCATTGCAGTTTCTCAAATCTTTCAGTTACATCAGGCTATCAAAATCTTCGACAACTATGCAGTCGGTTTATAGAAGTATGCCCTTCCTAAATCCCTACTGCGAAAACAGTTGTCCTCAGGTGGGCTGGATCTCATCTTGTCTAGAGCAACCTCATCTATCTTACTGCTTTGCACTGCTGCAGACAGGAGGGAACAGCTCTGAGCACAACTGGACTCTGATCAAGGCCTTTGGGCAATCCCATAATGTTTCCAATAAATCAAAATAAACTGGCCAGCTGCTCTTTCATGTCCTCTCATTGTGCTGCACGTCTTGTTTGAAATGGGAGAAAGACTTTTGTAGATTGAGTATTTTGACAGGGAAACAAAAATAAGCTTCAGACCCCTCAGGTAGCAAGTCTGGGTGATGGGAAAGCAGCTGGCAGGCACTAAGCTTGTGGATGGCTGGGGGAGCTACACAAGTGCTGGGGGAAGAAGGAACTGTAGAGGAACACGAGTTCTTGAGCCTGGGATTGCAGAGTGCATCCTCTACAGCGTGGTGCCAACAGGAGGGCCAGAGCTACCTTGTGTTTTAAGGAACCCTTTTTGCTCTCTGCAAACATCACCAGAGAATTGGGAAACCAATGTACAGGCTAAGATTTACAGCCTGCATGTCTTTAGTCTTTTTATTTATCTTTTATTAATCCATGAACAGTTCTCATGGATGTCCTTCAAATGAGATGTTGGTTCAGACAAGTATGCAGCTTCATCTGTACATTAAATGTTGTGTGGACCCCATCATTCTTTGCTTTGCATGGGATTCATGCCATTGTGGCTATATTGGGTGGAAATTAAACTGCTCTTGTTTTCTCATGTCTGAATCAGCAGATAGTCCTATTTTTTGTCTCTCATTGAGCAACTGGAAAAAATAAATAAGGTTGAAACTAAACATTCTCGAACTTCTTTTTTGTGTTCTGACTTTTGGCAAAAATTTCTGCAGGTCTAACAGCTGTATAATGTATAAAACATTATAAACAAGGCTTGAAAGGAACTTCACTGTTTATACTATAGCTTCCCTGCCCTTTAGCAGTGATGAAAACTGAAAATACCAGTGCATCTTGAATTCAAAGGAGAAAAAAAAAAATAGATGAGAGATCATAAAGGGGTAACGGGGTTCAGCTAGGCTCAGTGTTTGGAATATTAAGCAGATTTGACCCATGCTGAGAAGAGTCTGAAGAGCAAATTCTTCTCAGCACCATCTCTTATGTCAGGACCATGATTAACAAAGACATTTAAATAATGTCACTGCACTTCATACAATTTGAGCCTATTTTCTCTTTTGTATAGCTAGTGAATGTATTTTTTTTTTTTTACTTGCCATATTTGACCTCTGTCTCCTAATAGTGGCAGGCAATGATACTTTGAATTATTATGCTGAATATAAATGTGAGCTTCAAAACTAACAAAGCTTTTGTTCCTTTCCTGATGAAAGCACAATTTTGCAGTTGCTTTAAATATTATAGCTCTGAGTCTGCTGCTGCTACTTCTACTCAGGATTTCTCAGTGAATTCATTAGAAGTATCTGTTTTCATAGCCCAGCTTGTACAAATAAGAAGCAGGGATTTGAAAGATCAGGGTATGTCTTGCTGTGCTTAAGCTGCAGCATTGTTACGTATGCTGAACCTGTTTTTATGTTACTAGTGGGGAATAATGCAAGCTGAACTCTGAATTCCCTCATTAGATGTTTAAGTCTCTAAGGCTAAAACTAAGGCTAAGTTTTGATATTTGTTAACAGAATCCTGTGTGAATTAATATTTTCTAGGGGGCACAAAGAATTTTGAAAGAACAATTGTAGGAAGATAAAGGTAAGTAAAAGCCACATGTGTTTTCCAGGCATGTGAAAATAATTTCAAGGGTCAGTGGCTTCGCAGTTGGAATTAACAACATGGTAACAGAAAGAGGAAGAGAAGGAGGCGACTGAACTTCCATTTTTTTGTGTGATGCAGAGAACAGTGATGTTCAGAGAATGTGCCTAATGAAATAATGAGGTTTCTGGAAATACTGGCTTTTTTCTCTTCATTACATGGATTTTTTATTTTTTATTTTTTTTAATTAGATCTGTTTCTAGTTGGAGAAGGGATAGAGGAGTGAATGAATGGACTAAACCTGTCAGGTCTATTTCAAGCTATATCTGGAGATTCAGGGAACAGCAAACTTCCCATTATGATAATTACAGCTTTCAAGTGGTTTTCTACCTTTCTGTTTTTGGAAGAATGGAAATGAAACTACTATTCATTAGATTGATATATCTGAAAATGGAAGTTATTTTAGTGTGAACCTGTTCCTCTCATACCAAATAACTAAATAAGAGTTTCCAAAAGTCTCTGTGCTACGTTTCAAGGTAGTCTGAACTGTAGTGAGTGACTGCCAGCTGTCCAGATGGAAACTCTAAATCAGGCAGAAAATGAATGTGGGATTGTCTCTACAAAAATTAATATTTTTCAGTTGTTTTGCAGATTAGGAACCTGTCATACTTCATCTCTGTCATACGTCCCTAAACATTTTGTAGGAAGCTACAGAGACGAGAATAAAGAATATGAGATGACTAAACACATTCTGATGTAATGGGAATTGTATCTCATTTAGATTTCATTGCAGTCCATACCACAGACAGGTTGTGTTTCTTCCCTCAGGCCTTGTTATATCTCCTCAATTCACTGCTCTTAAAATTTCCCCCAAATTATTCCAAATCAAGGCTATCAGTTATAGTTGTATGGGATTAGAGCCACAAAGACCGAGAAGACACTTACAGAGAATAATTTTTTGCCTCCAACAGGTTTTCGTTTCATCACCACATAGCCAAAGAGAGTTGGTGAAAGAGAAGCTTTTCAGCATCTTGACACCCAGCTTTCAGTGGTTTTCAAAAAGGGGGCTGGAGTCTTTCCTTTTGTCATATGAGATTTCTTGAGGGTTGGTGGATGAAATTAAGGACTCTTTGCGTTACATGTTTGGAAACTTTTTACAATGTGTGATGCTTTTGCCAATATTTAGCGGCTGCCAGGTAATCCACCTCTTCTGCAAAGATCCAAAATATCCAGCTAGTTTTGCATTAAAATAATCATTTAACAAAGCATACAGGAATTAGAGAAAAAGAAGTGGTATGTGCTTAAGCATTTTTTGTAAGCTTTACAAATCACTGCATGTAGACATCAAACCGAAGTCTAGATTGTAAGAGCAGTGGGTTTATCTTTTATTTAGAATAAAACAATGCAGTAGTGTAATCACAATTTCTAAAGTCTCATAGAGCACAATAAACCTTTTCATACCAACTCCAACATACTGTCCCCAGAGATTTTACTAAATAGTGTAAAATTGCTCACTTAGGTTATTCATCCTACCTGTGTGTCTATCAAATGCAATATATGTCTATCAAATATAATATAAAGAATGGGAAAGGATTAGAACTACCTTTTTTTTTTTTTTCAAATGTGTTCTGTTTAACTCCAAAATAAAAAGTAACAAAATATCTCATAATCTTTTTGTCCTCTGTTTTCCTGGATTTGTGCTTGAGAAGTCACTCTTTGCTCACCACCACTATGTAGGCTGTGGTTTTTTGTTTACTTTTGAACTTTTCCCATTTCAAAGCCAGTTTTCTATTCTGAGGCAATTAGCAGCCTGACATCTGTCACTAGATGGAGACTGGTTTGTTGTGTTTTTTAATGGTGATGACTTCTAGCAAGAAAGACTTGATTTGAGTCAATGGGTTTCACTTTATAATTTATCAATAATATTGCCCCAAGATTTCATCTACCATTAAAAGGAGCGAGTGTGGGCTGTTACAAAACCAGGTGGAAAATGAGGACGTTGCAATACTTTCTTCAGAAAAGCATTTGGGTTGTGCCATGTCAGGCATGGCAGCAAATCCAGACTGTGCTGCTTAGCAGAGCAGCTCTGCTCTTTGGAGATGGGCATCCCACTGACACCGAGCAGGACTGTTCCACAGTGTAGAATCCACTGGTGACATTCAAGAAGTTAGAGGAAATATGGCTTTTTTTACTGTGCTGCTCAGTTTTTGTATTTCATTTCTCTTTGAAGATCTAACAAAAATTCAGAATTGTCCAGAAAATTAAGGGTACATACATAGGAAACACAAATAAATATATAGAACATGATATTGCCTGATGTTATACCAGAACAGTTTCAAAATTTTGTTAGAATTAGGTATCATAACTCAGTATTTTTGCTTTATTTTATATTGATACTTATTTCAAAAGGTGATTTATGTAACACTAAAAACATGTCAAAAGCAACTGTTTGCTTTTGGGTAGCATGTGAAAGACCACTGCAAAGTATTTCAATGCAGAATAGAAATAAGCTAACGGGCTTTATAGTAGCATATTTCACAGAGCTTACAACGAAAGTCTAGAAAAACAATAGACAAGCTTTCCTGTTTCTATTTAGCTTTTGCATTTAGAGTAACTTTTTCTTTCTTTCTTCTCTCTTTCTGGTACACTGCATGATTGTTTATTACCGCCTGTGTTTCTGAACAGGTTTTTAGAATCTGGACTCAAATCCAAACACGTGAATTCTTCAAGGGCAAAGGCAGCATCACTTGTCATTGATTCTGCCGAGCATTTAAGAAGAAGTGACATTTACCAGGGCTTGTTTTGAAGATTTATAAATGCAATATAGATTTGGCAAGAATAGCGGCTTCAGTAAATGTTGTGCATCTAAGCATGGGTTTTACCACCAGTGGATTCACTAGCACTTTGTCATCCAAGTAAAAATAAATATTCAATAAACAATTTATTAGGGATGTGAGTTCACTTCTGCTTCATTCCACTTGGAAAGACTTGACATCTGTTGCCTACATAGTGTTATTAAGGACACAATGAAATGAAGACAAATTAATTGTAGAATTGTCAAAACTATGTCAGGGAAACTTTCCTTACCTAATAAAAACAATGCAAAGAATAATAGGAGAAGGGATATATCTAGGCGGTATACATGAGGGTGTTTTGTATAATAGCTAGGGATAACGGAATCGTAATACCTGACTAGAAGCTATTCTTCCATGGGCCTAACTTTTGTTTTAACAGAAGTGCTTTGCATTGCTCAGGTGGCATTTGAAGAACTTATACTAAAGGTAAATAGGATTTACAATGGCTAGGATTCTCATTTGGATGACCAGATTTGTGTGACATGGCATTAATGTGAATGATAACAGCAGTAATAAAAAAATTACGTACTGCTTCCTTTTCCTGTTAGCAATGCAAGGCCAGGTAGTGTGGGGAGAGTGGGAAAGGGACTATTTTAGCTTTTTCAGTACAATAGTTATGCGAGTTCCCACTCAGGAGTGTTTTCTTGCACCTGTTCATCCAACCACATCCTGCAAATCCCCACAACACCAAAGGCTGCACAAAGAATTGGGGTAAAACCTGTGCTGGGCAACTGGCTGGCTAAACTTGACCAGTACTGATGGAGAGAAAGTTTTGTTGTAGCGTGTTTATCCCTGTGGAATAGCACCCACAGAATAATCTGCTCAGTCTCTAGGAAAACTACAGATAATAAGTGGCCTTGCTTCTGTGTAAAGTACCACTGAGGGAATCCCAGGTGGCACTTGAACCCCTGAGGCAGTGCAGGAGGGGCTTCGGCAGCAGGGACGCCTGGCGACTGCAGCACGCCGTGCGGCAGGGCTGCTGGGGCAGCTGGAGTCTGAGGTGTTGAGATGGTCTTATTTAGCCTTGGCTGCAATGTGGGATCGCAGGTAAACACAAAACGTCACACACACATAGGAGAATCTTTGCTGTAACCTTGGAAATCTTGACCGATTCTAATGTACTTTCAAGCAAACAGGATGATAAAAAAAAAAAATCATGCTGAGAAACACTGAATACATGTAGCTTTTAAAAATGTAAAAAGGGCAAAACCTTGGTACTGCATATAATGAAATGAATCAAACCTGACTAACTGCTAAATATAATAATGTAAAGCACAAAACGTCCAGTCTTATTTGGCTGTCGGAACAGACTTCTTCAGTTTATGTGTTTGAACCTTTGCCATTTAGTGAACAAGTAATTGATAGAAGGAAATATTTTCTTTTGTATGTCATAGAGTGTAAGTAAAGTAAAATCTACATTTATAAATAAGGTTTCTCTTATATACAGGCATAGAAGTAAATGATGAGTAGGAATAGCAAATTGACAATAAATCATTGCATTTGCAATGCCTCATGTTTCTGTTTTATCTGTTGTAGTAAATCCTAAGCTTTACTTTACTCCTTGAAACAAATAGTCCTACAGTGTAAAGTAAAATGATTGTTTCTGTAGAAAAAAAAAAAAAAAGAAGAGTATTTTTATCTGTTTGAAAGTACTAACAGTGTGAGGTACTGTGCATAGGGAACACCAGATGTTGGCCAGAGTTGTAGTGTGTAAATGGGCGAAGCAGGACATTTTCAATAGTTTATTCACTCATTTCTCTTTCCTTTCCAAGATTTGTGCCTTTTGGGGCCGTGATAGCAAACATTTTGCCAGAAGATTGCCTTGCTGAGCTACAGATTTGGGGAACTGAACCACAAGTATTTTAGAGTGAGAAAATTCTTTGTGTTTTCATTCTGATATTTGGAAGAGCTAAGGAGGAGTGTATGCAGCTCTTGGACACCTTAGCTCTCCGACACATTTACAGGGACATTTACCCATAATTTCATTACTAAGGAACAGAAATCTGGTCAACGAAACAGAGATGTTACGTTAAATAACACTATACTTGGAAAATCCATGCTCTAGTGTGGCTTTTTAACTTTGTGTCTTTTGTTGTGAATGAGCTTAAACTGCTGTCAGAGCAATAAGATGGATTGCTGCAGGTTTCATCTATCGTGACAGTTATAAACAGAGGGGTAACACTGCTGATAATTGAGGCTGCAGTGCATTTTCCAGTATTATTTATATGTCTATTGGAGTAGTTTTTAGATGAACAGAATAACCAATGTTCCCTTCTTATTACATTTATGCCTCTCTTAAGAAGAATTAATATGCAGGTTTTGTTTCCATAACATGGGAGAAAAATGCATGTGACATTTAACCAAGGATCCCCTGAGGAAGTGGAAAATAATGCACATGAATGTTCCCCCACATCAAAAGGATGGTAATAAGTAGCAGTCGATTATCTAGAAATATATCACTATTTCTTAAAGCTGGCAGCCAGTGATCAGACGACTTATCTTCTGTAACAATACTAACTGAAAGAGAGAAATACGAGCTGAGCCACCAATGTTTTTGAGATGCTTTAACGTTATTGCTGGTGCACTTCAGTGTTTGCTTTAGAGGGGGTTTGCTGCTTTGTACACCATTCAGAGCTGCTGATGGACGAATTTCTGGAGTGAATGGTATTTTTGAAAATACATTCACTTCCTTGAGATTAGTTGCTACTCCTTAAGTAGTAGAAATACACGGAAGTTAAGAAAAAAAAAGCAACTACGTGTCACATAGTTAATGACACGTTGCAGTAGCTCCTGGCAGGCTCTGTTTTCGTCACTGTTTCTTGCTTATGTCAGCCCCGTTCTACAGTATTTGAATGCCTCACAAAATGCAGTACAACTTTGGCCCCTGAAATGGTGTTTTATTATATCCATGTTGCAGATAGCAAAGTGAATCATAGAGTTTGTGTTGCATGACAAGTTGAACGGCAGATTCAAAAGAAGGGGACTGTGCTTTTGGTTACCCCTCCCGGTGCTCACTTGCTCCCCTGCGGCTCAGCCTGCAGGTCCAGACTGCTTCTCAAAGCATCGTCTTTGCCCAGAGGAAGTTCTCTCTAGTTGATATGGAGCACAGTGGGTGTAGCGGATCTGTGCAGTTAATATTAGACCATGGTGGCATGAAGTTAGTGGAGCTATGTCAGAATATTCAGATTTTAGCTGAGCATGGGACATGCAAAGGTAAAATTGCTCCCAAGAAAGACAGGCATTTTATATTCCCTCTGTATGCTTTATTTCAGTGCTATGTTATCATGACGTGTTTTGAGGCATTTTGTTAATGTCAGAGTTTTCAGTACATGACATTTAAACCTAGCATCTCTTGGTTGCTAGGTGCAAAAAATGATGGAGCTTTTTGAATGAAGTGATATATTATGAATGGACTTCAGCTGGAACTGTGCTCACAAAAACACAAATTTTAGGAGCTTTCAGTTCATATCTGATTGTTCCAGCTCTTCCAGAGTAAATATTTTAATTCATCAACAGTCTTCCTCAAAAACTCATTGAGAGATTAAAAAAAAGCCTGCTTTTTAGTAACATTGTGATATATTGTGGTAAAATTGAACCACAGCTCATGACATCGCATATATATATATATGCATATATATATTATATATAATATCGCAATATATTAAATATTCAGAGATCAATCTCAGAAGGCAGTAAAGAAGCTAGAAAGATCTAGAAATCAGAGTGCATGAAGCTGACAAAGCATCAGTGTGAATCCGTGAATCAGAACCACATGAATTGTCCAAAAACATTATTAAAGCTCACTGAGGTATTAACTCCATTAAAGAAGGGAGGGAAAATGAACACCAGGTAGGAAATCATGTTAGTTGGAGCTTCTCTCCCTAAATCCTTTTCATTGTTGGCTAAAATAAGTCAAATGATTTAAATTTTACCCATGGACACCAGCTGAACACATGAGTCTATGGGGTACCTTAGGTGACGAATGGTGCAGTTACTTGTTAAATGTAACTGGCCTGTAGATCAGAGCCCTGAGATGCAGAGACTAAAAATGCTTAAAGGAAAAAAATTATCTGCCATGCAAGGTACAGCAGAGTGTATTGCATCCTTCGTTGCAATTGTTGGAAGGTCAAAACCCAAAAATGTTTAGGCGCGTAAGAGAACAGAAAAAAAACAATAATTCAAACACTCCTCTGTCTGAAAATGCTACGTTGCCTTTCAGGGTTGCACAAATTCACAGCGTGTATTCTCTGTACGCGAGGTGAATTCAAAATGAAATAATCAGGTTTTTGGGGAGCAGTGCGACCTGCAGATTGTTCATCTTTGCTTCAGGCAAACTGACTTGGCTAATGTACTTCCTTGGAAAACTCCCAGCTTTCAGACACCAAGATGTTTACAAGGTTCCTAAGGGAACCCTAACTTCTGCAGCTGCTGTGCTTTTATTAATAATAATGGCAACAATAACAATTATTGTTATTGTTGTTTTTATTGCTGTAGAAAGAGACTGTACAAATGCATGCAATATATGGCTTCTTCCTGGAGGAATGCACAATCCAAGAGATGTGGTTTAAAAGTAGAAGACGGAGGATGTGCTTGCAAACAAACTATATATGGACTTCTGCCTATCATTTAAAAATTAAAAATTACCTTTAATTACCTATTAATGCTTAATTTGCATTTGGTCTTGATGTGGGACAGAGCATGTTGAGTAGGAGACCAAAAGCCCTTGCAAGAGAAAATATTTCAAATATGTCAGATTTCCTTGTGTGATACACTGGGAATATCCTGCAGAAGGCTTTGCTCTGGCTCATTCTTATGTTCTCTCTGTACTGATGTTACAACGGTCTCTCCCTCCATCTTAAAGATTATGTTTAGAACGAAACGCAGAGATGCACTCGCACCTGCAGACTCTGCTGTGCCGCCCGGTTTGGCGCTCCTGTGTATTGACTTTGCATGTGCAATTTGAAGCACTCCTCTGACAGCCGAAAATTGATTTTTCACAAACATCAATGAGAGTTCAGCAGTTACATAAAATGCAGGTGAGAACCGCTAAGAAGAGCTGAAAGAACAGTTCTGCTTGTAGACATTTAAAAATACATGAAGAACCGTAGATATGAGATGAAACTGCTTGTATATGTGTAACTTCTGTATCCACTTCATTTTCTATACTTATTTAAGTACCAGGACATTTCTGACCAATTCTACCTTGTTACAGGTGATGTTTTAATTCCCAGACTGAAAGCACTTCCAAAGTCCACTCCCAGGAACTGTATTTTTCATGACAATAAGGCTGTCGTCGTACTGTAAGCATGAAGTGAAATGGATAAAATAAAATGAGAAGGAAGACCTGCTGATTTTATATGCATTGTTAACTACTATTTGGACAATATCGCCATTCTTAGCATTGTACAGTCTAGCATTACAGCCAATTTCTGCATACTAAAGAGATCCTGCATTATGGGATGAGTGAATGAAAGTTTAGAGTGGTGTGAGATGTCTCGGAAAAGAATAAGAAGATAGAAAAGGAAGGAGAAGGGAACAGAAAAATGAAAGATATTTTGATGGACAACAAAATATCACCACTTCTTACTCTAAAAAGAGATTGCAGAGGATTCATGTAGTAAAGAGAGCTGTTTTGCAATGTGGAACTAGCATCAGGCTTTTTGGGTTAAATCTGGAATAGTCACCTGCACTTCGATGTGATTGTCAGCTAACACGGGTGGGTTCAAAGCTTGGTGAAACAAGCAAAGCAGTCTCATCTTTATTTAAATATCAGTATTTTGGGTTAAAAAAGCATTTCTGTGAACGGAACTATCTGCTTCCAGGTTGAGGGCCATCAGTTTGTGAAAAGGCTTATAGGACATGGTGAATAACATGGGATTTATCTCAAGGACTTGGGAAGTCTTTTTCATGTATCCATTCTGTTCGAGTCTTTGGAAAGTAGCCTATTCTAGTTCGAAGTTAGATTATATATTTTGCATTATCATATTATTTTTTTACCACTATCTTCTCCAGAGGCAGAAAATTCTTCTGTAACGCTTAGAAACTTTCTCTTGTATAAACCAATTATTTGTAGCTGTCTACGAGAGATGAAATAAAGGTAAGGAAAGACTGCATGCTAAGTCCTATGAGAGCATTTTATAATCTCCTTGGCAAATGAAGCACTCATTTGTTTTTTTCAAATAATAGAAATTCCAAAAAACTGAAGAGAAAAACCTTCCCTTCACCTTCTGGGATAGTTACTTGAAGTAAATTAAAATCAGGGCTGAAAGAAGATCATGCTGGTAATTTAATTCTATGGAGGTTATCACTTTTATGTATAATAAAACAATATATGAAAATCTGAAACCGTAATCCTTAGACAGCCCTTTCATCTCTTCATTCAAATGGAAGCTGTTTGCCTGTGAGTGCGAGTGAATCGCTGCTGAATGCAGCAACAGAAATTCTTGCATATTATAGGGAAGATCCCACTAGAAGGTCCAAAAAAAGGCAACAAACTCACCAACACAAATCTGGTACTTAGCACTCCTGCCAGGAAATGGTGGAAAAAGGGAGGAAACAGCAAAAGCTCCTGAGGACTTTCAGGAGAGCACGACCATAGTTCCTGTTGAAATGTATTGAACAAGAGTGGTGGTGACTGCTTATCCTCCCAGTTGTTTCTTCAAATACAGTTTGTACCAGATTTTCTTTTCAGCTAGAAGACAATATAATGTTTGACCAGAGCAAACAAATTTGATTAGGGTAAGTTTTTGTGGAGGTGTAGTGCAAAACTGTCTCAGCAGATTTTCTTCTGATTTTGTGGAAACCATCTTTAGCCGCAAATTTTAGAGAAAATGAGTATTCCGAATCAAATACATGGGGGAATTAAAATGTTGTGGTGCACCAACTTATAGGAAAAGCTGGTAGTGAGCTTAACTGCGCAGAGCTGGGTTTAACTTCTCTGTTACTATTTTTGCCATTAACCTGCCATTCTGAGTTGTATTGCAAAATCACTTTCAGGAGAAATTTTAGTTTTCTTTGGTTGTAACAGGAAATATCAGAATTTTATATTTTGTCTGCATTCTTAGGCAAAAATATAGCAACTGCAAGAATCAATTTTTGTTTTACGCACAGCAACCTCAGCATTAAAGCTGCAATTTTGACTTAGCCAGTACTGAAATATGTGAACATTACTGGGTATGTCCTCGTACTATGAAAACTGAGGTCTGGGATGAGAACAAGTGCAGCTCCTCTGGAGAATGCGGAAAGGCAGCCTGCAGAAGTGCATGTCTATATGTTGACCTGTCTGTTGTGAAAATAGGGAAGAAGGCCAATCATTCCCAATTCTTCAGACATTCTGACAGCTAAAGTGGGCATTAACAATTTGCAACACATGGCCTGGTCGGGATGAAAGACTTTGAGCTCTGCAACTGAGACTTCCCTGGCTGAAATGAAGTAGCAGTTGAAGGTAGCTCAAAGAAAAAACTATTTTATCATCCACTACGTAGGGACAAAATGGATAACGTTCCCAAAAACTGGGGGAAAAATAATGTCACAACTCAAAAATAGTAATATGTTCTGCCTTCAAGTCTCAACACTTCTGAGGTTTTTTGGCCTTTATACAGGGATTTTCCTGACAAAGGAGGATCAGATGTTAGTATATAGATTTCTCCCGATATATAATAATGTCCTGTTGCTTTGAATGGTTGTGGTACATAAAATAATCATGATAAAAATCATGATTGTCACAAGAGCTGGAAGGGTCTCACAGCGTTATCCTGTCAGGCACAGCCCTGTGCAGCCACAACCAGGCTCATTGGGAAAAAGGTCAGGAGTAGGGAGATTCGCATGGACAAATATTCAGGTGGTGAGAACTGTTGTTGCTTTAAAGGACTTAAATTGGACTCTACTGATTTACACCAGAATGCCTGTGCAAAGTTTAAAAGCTGTTTTTCTTGCCTATGCCTCCAAAGGGGGTGAAGATTATTTGTATGAATAATTCTGAACTAGAATAAGTTGAGACAGAGAAGTAGCAGATTAATGTTTTCAGCAGTTGCTAATATAATTTACATGCATTAAAGATGTGGTCAGGTATAGTTGGAAAGGCATCAAGCTTCTCTAAGACGAAAAACAGAGTCAAAACCACAGGACTGAATACTGTTGCTTAGAAAAACTGAACAACTGAGAAAACAAAATGCATATTTGAATTTTGATTGTTTTTCAATGATTGTGGGTAATTGGTATAGGAGCAAATCCAATTAAGCAGGTTAAAAGTGAAATTGTATGATAAATGTGAAAACAATTTTTTACTTTAGTTTTAGAGACAGAAGCTAATATTGTCTTCACCTGTGTCGATCTGTGAAAACTGCTTTCTTCACTGTTTAGCACTGTTTGCTTTTGATTTGATTTCAATTAATAAAGTAATTCTTAGACATATAGTCTCTGTTAACATAGTAATTGTTAAATATTGAACATAATAGGGACATAGACATAATAATTTCATTATTATTTTTATAGTTGTGGATAATAATAGTAATTAATTGTGTGTGGAGAAAAACAGTCTAGGCAGATACTTAATGAGGAAAGACTGGGTGGCATCTGGAGCAACTCCATTGGTTTTGGTGTGCAAGTTGGATTTACTGAAGGTATTGATGTCTTGTCTTCACTGTCTCTACACTAACATTCCCTTTTCACACACATTTAGGTTATACCATTTCAATTAAAACAAAAAAAGAATTAAACTTTGGTCTCTTACACAAGTGAAAAGTGGGGAAAATTTGTACCTATGGCTGTTTTTCATGGGGTCTCGCTACTATCAATGCTCTTCAACTGAGAGCAATTTTATATCTGCTGCTGCTGCTGTTACAGTGTTTGCATCACTCCAGTTCTCTACCAGGCTCCTTCCCTCTTTCCTTGGCATTGCCCATCTGTGGGAATTCATGGTTGGGAGACACATGTCCCGGGCAGACCTGCCGCAGGGGGGATGGTTAATCAGGGCTTGGGCATCCCGCGGTACCGCTCACCGTTAGTGACATGGAAGTAATGTGTGTACAAGTGTACGGCTGTGATCCTGCTCAGCCAGTGGAGATAAATTGTAATAATTGGGTGGTGAGGCAGGAGCCGGCGCTAGGTGTGACGGCAGAGACAAAGGGAACAGGAAATCACTGTACAGCGTCATATGCTCCTTCTCAACCTTAATTTTGATTGCAGCTGTCAGCGTGGCACTATGGTTCTCAAATGTGCTGTTTTATTTAGCTCAGCGTGTGGGAGAGACTTTTTTTGAAACTGGAACAATGCTGGAAAGTGATTGGCATCACTCTAGCTTTGAACATGTTGCAGTTCCTGAGACAGTTGCATAAGAAACAGCAATATTAACTTATTGACAAGGGGATTTTAGAATCAGTTAAAATTTGGATTTTTCATCCACGTCTTGTTCTAACTCTTATCTGAGCTAGAAGTGCAGGGAGATACAGGGCATATTAACTCTAGTTTCTTAAGCTTTATAAAACATGTGCTACTTTCCTTTCATCTGTTTATTCTCCTTTACCGCCACAGTTGTGTTCTTTTACAGTATTAAGGATGGTATACTTGTACTGGTTTGAAATACATTATGAGAAAATTTTAAAATAGTGCTGCGGGAGAAAAAATATACCAAAGTTAACAAAAAATGAACCGCTATTACGACCAGTGAGAACTGAGATTGGAATGGTTTCTTATGCTTTTTCACCAAAAGGATTGTTTTGTGGAGGCACAAAAACATACCTAACTATTGACACCTCTATCTGCAGCCATACATATTCCTCAGGATTGGAGACTTGGATTTCCCATCTGTATGTAGCTACTACAGGTGAATTCTTCATGCTTTAGTTTGAAGAAAACTCTTGAGAGTAATTCTGGGTTATTTTCTTCAAACTTTATGTTATTTATTGGGTATTCTTTAACCTTTAATGGGGCTAGTATCGGCTTGGAGTTACAAAGTGAAACTGTAGTGACTTTGGACACATAATAAATTAGTAGGTTAATAGCTAGGCTAATGATTTTCTGTATTAGCTAGGCTAATCTGTTTTAGCTGAACTTTTTTCTTGCACTTTCTTCTAAACTGGAATGTTATCTTGGTTTTTTTCTCCTGCATGAGTTTATAAAAGAAATAGAAAAGTGTATTGCTAGGGAAGTAAACTGGAACATACATATATATATATATATGTATAAAAACTTTCATGTAAAGATCATTGTAATAACACTACATCAAAATAATCATAAGTGCATAGTAACTCATTTTTGTGTATTCACATATGAACATGTTCTGAGCAGCCTTAGACTGAGATTTGCAGAATGATCTGAATCCATCTACTTACATGGCACATTTGAAAAGGTGAGATTTGCATTTGAAAAGCATGAATCGGATCTAAAAATATCTTGGAGATTCTTCACCCTGCCAAGGGTCTGGAGTCATTTACTGTAGCCGTTAACATCTAACATGATTTGAGGTGAAGTGTTTCCTCAGTAAACTCGAGTAACATTTTTATTTAAGAAAAGGACAAAGAAGGAGCAAAAAATGGAGTGTTAGGGAGGTGTCAGTGAGTTGTTTTGTGTTTATTTTTTTGTTAAAGCTTTCATGCATACTTATAGCAGTTCTAGATTGTTTATTACTATTATTTTAATTAATGAAAAAAAAAAAAAAGATTGGGATGCAGTCCACCTAAATCCTGCCCAAATGGGGACTTTATTTCCTAAAACTTGTCTAAATCCTAGACAACAGCACAGTTTGACCACTTCCTGGGCCTATTAATCTTATATTCTGCTTCTTTGTCTCCTCTGTAGGCTGAAAATTTTATAAATATTAAAGTAATATTTACTTCTGCATGCTCTGAACTGTCTGCTTTGGCGGAATGGGCAAATCTCCTATTTAGGTTTCTTTCTTTAAGTTTTGGACTAAAGTAAAAAGACAAAGAACTTCCACATCAATAAGATGGAAAAATGTGAAGAATACAGTCCTTTTTTAATAGCCCACTGGTAAAGCACTCATCCAAGGAGTGAGGTGGCCAAGTTCTGGGTTCCACTGAGACTGATGATGCTTTAGCTGCATCCTAGGAAACTGCCTGTACCAACAAATCTGATGTTGACTGCAAATGGTGATGAAGTTTATAATGTGTGTATGGAATAAGGAATGAACCAGAAATCCCCCTTCTGAGGATGATTCTAACAACCAGATATGTCCCCTTCCATCTAGTGCTGGGGAGGATTTTTCTTTAGGTGGTTTCCTCCAGGGAGATATTAGCAGGATAACCATATCTAGAAATTTTATCAATACTTATTTGAGGGTTTTGTGGTGCTTTACTGCGCATGGCATAAAAGCAGAAATTATCTTCCCTTATGTGATAGTTGGTTATTAGATAATTACAGATAATTGCATGGGCAAGTTCTATGAAGTAAAGTGTTACCGTAACATCTAAAATCTACAAATCGGGTAACAATTATGTTTGGAGTTATTTCATTATTTCAAGTATAATTGCCATGAGATTGTCAGTGCATGTAATTAATGAGTAATCACTGAAATTTGCCTTCATAGTTGCATATCCCCCTCATAAAGCTCTTTGTCACAACATTTAAGTATAAAGATAACATAAATTGACCTCCACATGTATCATGCTAAAACTCAAAGTACTTATTTCCACTGCAGTACAAGCTCCTTAATGTTCTCAAAGTATAGGTTCATGGAGAAAATAGAGAAGGGATGGTGTGCTGTGAATGGGGAAAAAATGAAGCAATCTTTCAATAGATACCAGCTATTGAGAGAATTTTTTTCCATAGCTGTCCAAAGTATCCCTTTTTTATCTATTAAAGCCACTTTGTATCTAGCTAAAATTTTGCTAAGAGTATAAAGTCTTTAAAATCTCACCTCATCTACTGTCTTCCTTCTGTTGTAGGAAATGTTTGATTGACAAAATTTCACACAGAAGAGAAAAAATTGTAGTTTGCTCTTGGGTTGCAATTAAACAAAGCTTCTTTTTTCTTTCTTTTAATATTGTTTATATAGGACACGTTTTCGCCAGACTTTCAAGTTATTAAATAGTGGGTTTGCTTCTTTTTTTGTTTGTGTGTTTTTTTCATTATTTATCAGGCTTTACCTGGAGAGATGATTATACACAGCATGTTATTGGTCAGGAACTCTCAACCATTCACAAAATCCACAGCAGACGCCCTGATATATTTGCATCTGAAGGATCTGACACAGGAAGGTAAGTCTTCAATGGTGTTTTTGCCTGGCAGGTTTTTGGGAGGCTTTGCAAATGCTGAGAGATAGATTGGCACTGAAGCTGAATTAAACACATCCCCAAACCCACTATCTATATGATAAAGGGAAACCAGCCGTACAACAGCACTGAAAACACCCGTAGGAAAGCAGCAGACAGAATGAATGAAAACTATCAACCTTGTTCTTCTGATTATCATCAGGTTAAGAAAATATGCCTTCTATTGGTAATTTAGGTGTCAGAATTCAAAACATCAGGTCTTTTATCCAGTTTATGCAGTGTGCAGTCTCAGTTCAGCCAGCTCTGCTTATGACAGGTTTACAAAGGCAGACTGATACAGCAGCTCATCCACAGGAGACATTTTATTCTGGAACAGGCGAACAAAAAGAAACAAAAAAGTATTGAGTGATGTTCTGAGCAACTAATTATATTTTCAACCTCATATTCTTCCACAATATAGCTGTAATTGATTTGAAGTCCATACATTCTCAACTTTAGTTGCAAAATTTGTCCAGGAAAGGGAGATTCACGCAAGTTCCAATGACAGAAAACAATGTTGGGCCATTTCTATCTATTCTTTGCATTATGGAGGCCATTTTCCTGATGGCTTGAAAGATATTAAGGGGTTACCTAGTAGTTATAGAGACATATGATCTGTAATTCTGTAGAGTGATATGGATGCATCACTTGCAATTGTATTGTCTTCATATACAAGTACACATATATTATACTCTTCTACCTGTTCTATTCTGTCCTGCAGGCTTTTAAGTTCACCCCAACCACACAAACCCCAGAAAGAAATTTTGAAATGCATAAAATTTTGGGAACTTTAAAAATGGTAAATTTTGCTTTCTCCTACATGATTTTGAAAAAGGCAATCTCAGAATTGTGAAATTGAAAGAAAGTACTTTTTGTTAGAAAACTTCATAGTGGGACAAACTTGAGCTTCTTGCTTTGATGGGCAAGATACTGAAAGTTGGACTTTTGATCTTCATAAACTGCAATATGGGATGTGTGTACTGCAAAACCATTTCTTTTCTAGATTCTTCTGTGGAAATAAAAATGCTGTGTATTTGATACTGCCCAGTGGCTTCAGCTCTGTTTGCCTCAGTTTGTTTTTATTTAATTCATAGAATTTAACTCTGTGTGGTGGCTTAACCTTGGCTGGATGACAGGTGCCCACCAAGCTGCTCTATCACCCCTCTCCTCAGCAGGACAAGAGGAGGAGAAAATAAGATGGAAGAAAAATTGTGGGTCAAGATAAAGGCAGTTTAATAAAGCAAAAGCTAAGGCTGAATGCAGAAGCAAAGAAAAAGAAAAGATTTATTCTCTTCTTCCCATCAGCACGCAGTGTGCAGCCATTTTCCAGGAAACAGGGCTTCAGTACACATAGCAGTTGCTCCAGAAGACAAATCTCGTAAAAACAAATGCCCCTCTACCCCCCACCCCGCCCCTTGCTCTTAGTTTTTATTGCTGAGCATGATGTCATAAGATATGGAATCTCCCTTTGGTCTCTTTGGGTCAGCTGTCCCAGCTGTGTCCCCTCCCAAGATCTTTCCCACCCCCCAGCCTACTGATGGGGAACGGGGGGGAAATGTTGGACAGACGGCCTTGAGACTGTGAGAGCAGTAGCCAGCACACTGGTGTGTTATCAGCACCTTTCGAGCTACCAGTACAGAGCACAGCACTCTGGGGGCTGCTGTGGGGAAAATAACTCCATCTCAGCCAGACCCAATACACCCTGTATTTCAGATATTTGCTGATTCAAAAGCATTCCTTAAAGTCACAGCACCATACATTTCAGGAGGCCAGTAAGGTGGACACTTAACTTTTAAAGAAGTACTGATCTATGGATCATCATAATAGTGATAACAGTACGTGGTTGAATCCATAAACGTCTTTGCTGCTTAGATACACAAAAAATGTATCCATTACTCTCTGTACATGGTGTCAGAAATGCTTGTGAATAACTTCTGGAAGTTGTTTTTTTTTTTTTAGGTATGAATGTATCTAAAACTTTTATTCATGAGAGTAAGATAAAATAGGCCAGATTTCCATGAGATCAAGACTATATTCTGCAGTGTTCCAGATTCAGAGTTATATAAAATAAAATGTAAAAGAAGATATAAAAAATAATTTAGTTTTTAGACTGTGAACAGATGATCACTTTTAGGAGTTCCTGTTGTGATCAGGTTTGAGCTGTTTGGTTTTTTAACTAGAACTAGACGTTAAATAAAATAACCTACTTTGTATATTGACACTTTAGGAACATCAGAATTTCAAGTGTGTTCCACTTATAGCAGTTCCTATTGTGGATAGATTTTCTGAAGTTACCAAGCTGTTCTTCTGAAAGCATTATCTTATATGCCAACAGTTTAAAGCATTAATTGATTTTTCTGGTTCTCCATTTGCAATATATTCTGTAGGTCAGAGAACAGTAGGAACTTTTTCCTCCGGTGTCTTGTAGATTCTGATAGAGTTTGCTATATGCTTAGTGTGCTCAATATGCTTGCTAAAATCTTATCAGATAATATTAAATAATTAAAAAAAGCAACTTAGTGTAGGTATCTAATTATCAAAGAAACATCATAGCAGGAAGACCCTTTTTAAGGGTAATGTATAAGACAATATGAAGTCATACTAATGAGTCATTAATCCCCACAGAGCTAGTGAGAGCAAGAAAATAGACTCAGGCACTTGAAAGGTAAATTGACTTAGGCTAAATTAGTGCTAAGAAATCTGATGGAACAGAAGACATGGATTTAATCTTTAAAAAAGTGCTGAAACTGGGAGCTTGATTTCAAGATGAAAGTTCTTTCTTTAGTGGCTAACTGGAGTGTACATGGTATTTCCTGGGCCCTTATTAAATTTCAAAAAAAACCCACTCTTAAAAGAGGATCCACAATAAAGGAAAAAAGTCCATTCTGCACACAGGGAATAAATGTCAGTTGTGTTCACCGGTGCAATTAGGAAAAACCACAAACGTTTCCAGCAAACTTCAGTGTATGAAATGGGGTATAGCATTATTTCTATAATAAAACCATCATTAAGTCAGTAATAAGATTCTCACTGCATTTAAAGAGGAGAAACTTTATTCTAAAAAGTGTGGTATCTATTAATTGAGGAAATTCTACAGAAGCATAATATCTGAGGTGCAGCGATTTTGCTGTTTCCACTAAAGAGCTTCTAAAGCACTGTTTTTTTGTAGGAAATATATAATTATTTCTGTGGATAAGTAATTCTATATGTTATTGTCTTTCTACCCTGAAGTTCATTGTATGCAAAGTCCTTTTTCAGAACAAATTAAAACTGAAAATACTTCCAAATAAGCGTACAACAAAGACTCAGCTGACAGTCATTTCTCCTGCTCACCAGGTGCTTTTTATATATATCTTTCATCCATTTTCCAATATCACTTTGTCAAATTTAAAATAAATTTTTTAATTTGGTTGCAATAATGGCTCATTTTATGTATTTTACCTTCTGTGTTAACAAGGTGAACAACAATGATAGTCTGGTGAACTACGAAAATTTTAAAAAAATTTTCAAATGTATTCATAGGATTTCATTAAATTTGTTATCAAATGAAATGTGATGCTTTGTTAGACTTTTACATTTTAATTGTTTAAAAGTTTGTATCATAAAGTATTACATCTAATGTGGAATTTAACACAATTTGAGTGCTATTACCCTCTCCAGAAAAAAAAAAAAAAAAAAAAGGAGAAGTCTTAGACCCCAGATTTTGCTTCTACTGCCCTTGTGAGTGATGATACCCTGTAAATAATGGCTTGAAAAGCTAACCGAAATACTGTCTCTTATCTGTGCATTCAGTTCCCATCAGATCCAGTGGAAATCCTCGGGCCAGAATCTGATCTGGTATTTCCATTTTCCGTTTATTTTCAAAGTTAGTGCAGAAGGAAGATAGGTGTTGGAATTAATTGATGAATGAAAGATGATTGTTTGAAAGTGGGATACGTTCTCTGATGAGAGCCTCTTTGGATTAGTTTGTCTCTGTTGAAGCAGACAGCATACTGCCCAGCTCTTTCTTAAACTGGCAAACAGTTTTAGTCTGGCTTTAAGTTGAAAAGGAGGTGGAAAATGTTACCTGAACATCCACCCTCCATCATGAGGCAGAATTTAGACCTCTGGAATAAGAGAAAAATATGAACAGCATGAGAGGGAAGCAAGACTTAGGTGAATTAGATGATTAGTATAGTGCTCTGTACAGTAAACCTGTTTCCCTGGAGTTTGTGTGCCTGATGGGCAGCTGGTTGTTTTACACTGGGGAGAGGTAGAGGGTTTTTCTGGTACTTCAAAGTGAGCAATCTATTGATTGCAATGCCACCACAGCAAATTAGTTTATTAATTACATTTATTGGCATTAAATTAGTTGGGACATGCATTTGATACATCTGTGAGCGTAGAAGGAAGTCTGTTACTTTGTGCAGAAAGTAGTGCAATTAAACCCAAGATTTGGAAAATGAGATAATGGTACTCTCTCAAGCTGTGCCACCAGATAAACACCATGATGTGGGCTGGTAGAATGAAATTTTGCTTACAGTGGCACGGAGATGTTGCAAGTCAAATGCTGCTTTGTCTCCGTGGGCTGGAAAGCTCTTCCACCTGGAATTTGTCCTCACTGAAGAAGCACGTGGGCGTGTGGGTAGGAAATGGTGACACCAAAAATGTGATTTCCCTCAAAACAATGTGTCACTCACAGGGAAGGAAGCAGACTGGGAACACTCTCTCTGCTTTCTTACACAAGAAATGGTTGGTGGTGTTGACATTTAAATTATCATCATCGTTGGCATAGGTGAGGAGAGCCAGTAATAATTCAGACTCATTGCACACAGCACTCCGGATCTCAAATAAACACCTCTACACTGCTGTTGTTTAATCACATTTTTAGCTTTGCTTTGCAAACGCCACCAAGATCTGTCTAAACCAGTCAGGAGAGACTGATATTCTGTGAATGCCAGGCACATGAGAAGATCAGAAGAGATATGTTTTCCATCTCATTATTCCCTGGTTAAGCCTTTTGCTGGAGCTGAGTTGCTCAGTTATTTCTGCACATCCAGTAGTCTCACTGTATTCTGTGAATTGGTGCAGGGCCAAACTGATATTGAATCTCATTATTATCCAGCAATTTTTTAAAATCTTAGAACCATCTCATATTTCTTTGGGGTGCAATTTAATCATGCATATTTTCTTTTTACAAGCATTTTCTTTTCTTCTGAATATGGCTTTGCCTTGATGTAGGCATTTTATTTGATTTACTGTTGAATCATTAACTTTGATTCATGCAATAAATTGTCAATAGTGCAAGATTTTTTGTCTGCTTTTGCTGAAACATTGAATTTTCTATGTTTTAGTGGTTGCTAAGCTTTTGAGTGACTTTTTTTGTTAGGTATGGAACTATCTTCACTGGTTTCTAGTATAAAATGGTGCCTTTTTAGTTGGGATCTTTGTATGTTGTGCAGACTGGTAACTTTCCTTTCCTTGCTTTTGCTGTGCAGGACTTTGGGACAGAATGCAGATAATGAAAGAAATTATGATCTGGAAAATGATGTGACCTTGGCCAAGTCTCTTCAGCAATATCTTAAGTATCTTGGTATCCTCTCCCAGTCTGCAGCTACAAATTTGTATCCAAGGAAGACGAATGGCAAAGCTTCTGTCAAGGTAGTATTTTTAGTGTGGTTCCTGCATTCTGTGATTTGGGTTTCCTTCTTTTCTGAAGATATTTCTTTTTCTAAGATGAAAATAAATTTATAAAAACGACTGGATGAAGACTCACAGGCCAGTGAGTCTCACCTCCGTGCC